>NC_133430.1:4710231-4767593 GCF_011762505.2 Arvicanthis niloticus | reverse complement strand
ACCCAGTGCATCCAGTAGTCACTGATAAGTGAATCCTGAGGCTGCACAAGAGAGTCTGAGGGAACTCCAGGCTTCACAAGCCTCCTCCCAGTCCACCAGCTGTGCTTCAAACTGGACATCTGTAAGTAAGAAAATACTGGTTAATAAATTGCCACACACACCGGTGTTCCTCATATTCATGTCAACTCACACACTGAGAATCAGTTGCTCTTCAAAAATAATTACCTTTTAAAAAGAACCAAAATGACAATAAGCTCAGTTTCATCTCCATGTTGAGAAGTGAATAAGAGAAGTCTTAGGATCCAGAGCAGAGCTCCTCTGCCTGAACTGTAAGGTAGGTTGGTCTGCTTTTCAAGGTAGATAGAGGCCCTATTTGCATGACTTCCTGTTATACAACATGATATATAGTGGGAGCCAAGAAGTTACAATTCCTAGGTTATTTGTAAATGGGCTGCACAAGTCAGTTTATGATAATGTTGAAAGAGTTGGTATCAGACTTCATCATTTCCTTGAGAAAAAACTTATAATTATGATCAAGTTCCTTGTATACTTGAACATAAAATTTACACATTGATGTTTACCTTAATTCAGCTTTCATTTCCTGGGTTACAAAAGGGACTGACATCGGTTTGTAAAAGCTCATTCTGTAAGATTTAGTTCATAAGCCTACTCTCTGATGAACATGCTGATCCCTGAGTCAGCTTCTAGTCTGACTGTAGCTGACTTCCTGGGGTTGATAACTCCCTTTCTGAATTAAAGTCATGTGACATGCCTGTATTATAGTGTTTAAGTAAGAAAGTGCAAAATGTTGTCAAGCCCATGTGTACCCAGGAGTTGGTGAATTTCTTTGTTATTATGTATTTTAGTTTTTCTTTCCTGTATATTTACTAGGTGGTACACTAGAAATATGGAGTGACTGTCAAGATGAATTTCAGTATGCAGGTCATAATTGCACTTCTATATATTTTCAATGTTGCAGGCCCGGGCTCCAAAAAAGCCTTACTCTCAACACATCGCCATTGAATTACTTCTCATGGTTTATTTATGCCACATCACAGGCCATTTCCAATCCTGATCTTAATTTGTGTTCCTTAATTCCTAGAACCCTATCCTACATGCATCTATGGTAACAAAAACATATTTAGTCTACTAAGTTGGAATGTGTGTGGGTGACAATGATTTGCTATAAGCCATGAATTTAAGGCCTCAGGATATGTAGCCAATTGTTTTTAAAGCTGGGATGGTAACAAGAGATGCAGAAGGGGAGCACGTTTTTATTATCTTTAGAGTTGAATAAAGGCATGTTGGGAAAGCAGACACAAATCTCCCATTATATTTGTGTGTTTTGCAGGAATGGAAATGGCCTGCTTGCTCAGTGGAGGCTATGCATGTTCCTGTTGAGGTGTTTTGGTCAGAGAGTAAATTTTCTTTGGATATGGGCCTGGCAGGGCACTATGAGATTGACATGCTGGATGTAGATGGGAAGGCTCTGTCCTGTAAAAGGCTGGAAGCCTGTGTGGGGAAGTAGGTTGGCATCTCATTTGAGAAAGGATCATGAGAGCCAGGGGAGCAAATTGACAGCATATATACTCACTGAAAAAAAAAGTTAAGAGGCACCTCAACTTTTTTAGGCTAGATAGATAACATCGAATTATTTATATTAGGGGGAATGATGGGGCAGCTCTGTGAATCAGAGAATGAGGGATTCATCCTCAGAGCAGGAGTATATTACTGCAGCAGCCCCTTTCTTTCCCCATCAGTAAATAGTGAGGGGTCTCCAATTATGTGTTTTAATAAATATTTGAGGGGCAGCCATCACAACAGATGGAGGGAAGAAATCAAATTTTCATCAGGATAATGTTGTCTATATGTCCTGGGAATGCTATTAAGCTGATAGCAAAATGGGAGTGTTTTTTTTTTTATTAGCAGTTAAGCATCAGAGAGGAAAGAGGGTAACAAGAATGTCAGGTTCTTTTCCTAAAGTTTGTAGGGATCTATACTGCCACTTTTAATTATATTAGTGGTTGTATCCACCTCATTTAGAATTCAGGGTGTGCTGCCCATCTGGGGTGGGAGCCATTCCACCACCCCTGGGGGATGATAGAGGGCTCCACAAGTGTAGAAGAAAAGTAAAGAGAGCGAGGTTTTTATGAGAAGGGAGTGGGTCCCAATTTGCATGTCCTCCTGCTATAGCTGATGCTATAGCATCAGCTGCTGGGTTAAAGCTGTACAGGATGCAGTTATCATAGAGTACAATAATGAAATTGATAAGTTCAGTAGCAAGATAAGTGTTACAATATCATTTATTATGTGACTGTGATAACAAACACTTCAGTGTTGTTTTCTAATTTAGCCAGTTCACTAGTTAATGATCTGTGTGATGCTCAGAAAGAATAAACATCTTTCTTGTGGGTTCCTGGTGAGCTTGTTGTACTGAAAAATTTCCATGTACTGTGTTGTCTTCACCCGAGACAACACTGATATGGATACCTAAACCCCAAAATTTGATGACACATAAGCCTATTTTTTTTAAAATAAAATACACTGTATCAGACACTTTTATACAATAGAAAACAGATAATATATCAAATTTATATATAGATGTCACAAACCATCATAACAGTCTGAGGCTTGATGTGAGAGTAATGCAGAGTTAGAGAGAAACATGATTCAAGTTCATGTAAAGAATTGAGTTTTGTCTGCAGGAAAAATTTAAGGAAGAACTGCCCATAGGAAACCAGATGGAGATGCAGACTGATGGGGGAAAATTATGGTTTTGACATAAAGCTGGGGACCCTCTTGGAGGCTTCCCCCAGCATGGAGGTCATATCTGTGTCACTACTGAATAGGGATACCAATGCCGCATCACTTTAAAGAGTAAATGGTTATTTATTCCACAGTTGATGAATCAAAACACCAGGGTCAATCTTACTTAAACTCTAGAGCTGCAATTCTCTACCTGTGGCTAGTAACCCTTGGAATTTGCATATCAAATATTCTTCATATCAGATATTTTTATTACCATTCATAACAGTAGCAAAATTACAGTTACGAAGTTTCATCAAAAATAGTTTTATGTTTGGGGGAATCTCCAAGCATGAAGTAACCTATGATGGGTCATAGCATAGGGAATGTTGAGAAACCCTGCTCTAAAGTATTCTCAGAAAGACACATTCTCAGTGGCAGAAACAGGAAGAAAAAGACCACACTGCATGGTAGGAAGTCAAAGTTGGAGAACTAATGCTGACTTAGTTTTAGATTGGCTATAGATGGCTATAGATTGGCTATATCATGTGAACAGTGTTATTTTGCCTTAAGTCTCACTGTGATTTTAGTGGATGTGTTTAATTGTGCCTACACCAGTCTAAAGTGTACTCTGTAGGTATTTATCTTCCAAGATTCCAGCTGTATGGTCAAAAAAGCATGTTATGGTCACTGTAATATTTAGTAGGAAGCCTGTTATCATCCCCACTCATCAAAATCCCACAATACTTGGATTATTTACAGTATGTCACAGTGAAGAGGGTTTGTTTGAAAGACTGAATCTGCAGACATTGCTTTCTAATAAGACCTCAGTAGGCTACGGGTAATTCTGAACCGTTCTTGATTTGAGAAAGTTCTAAGGTTTATTGAACATGGAAGGTTATCTGAATGACCTCATCTCTTCAACTTCCATCAGGTCATCATCCATATTACAGTAGAAATTGTTACTGAGGCAGAAGTGTTAGGGTCTCTCCCATGAAATGTCTCCTCATCCTTGTGGTTTAACAAAGCCTAATAGTATGTTAGGTATACAAGGGGAACATGTATCTCATTATTTACTAGTCACATGAATTCCATCTGAGTTAAATACATGCACTTTCAAGTCTTCCAGGGAACATACCTGTCACAGGTTTTAATTTGGATGCTCACAATAGCTTGCCCATATCCAAATGCAGCTGAGATCTTGCAGCTGTGAAAAAAATAACAACACCTTGTTCCAGATGTCAATGGACTGTTTCGTTAGGTTGATTCTAGTATTACAGTCTATTCTTCAGTCCACATGTTTACTAGCTTTCTCAGTGTGACCACACAGCCAATATCAATAAAGTGTCCACTTTTCAATATTTCTGAATCCATGAGTTCTCTCCATCAGAGTCATCACAAATAACTTTTTTAGGAGTTTAGGAATTCTAATGCTGTTCAGTCAAAGACTTTAATTCTCTAATTATTTCTTATTTCACTCTAAAAAACTGAAGAGGACCACCACACATCTCACAGTAATTTCATCTTCAGTTGCTATAAGAAAAACTTATGAGATATGGTAATTCATACAGAGAGCATTTTTGCAAATTTTGAGGCTTCAGAGCAATATTCATAATGTCCAATGTTGGATGGGCAAAATCCACATTAGAACCTGTTGATTGGCATCCTATGGCCAAATCCTGAAACACGGCACCATGTAGTATATGAAGATAAAACACAGAGACTCTCTTTACTTTAAAAAAAAAAAACAGCTCTGATGGAAATTATTCCAGAATCTGGGACCTGTCTACATCTTACATAGCCTCCCAGTATTTCTGTAGGTAGAACCATTGGTCCAGTTACTGTTTACCAGGTCAAACCTCATAGGGTTAAATCTTTTCACAACCTCATTATACTTTGGTGAGGCTCTTAGTATATGAAAGAACAAAACCAGAGATGAACTACAATAATATCTTTAAGATGATCTCAAATGAGAGAAGAACACAATTCTTTGCTCTCAGTTGCTATTGTATTGAAATAAAAAATAAAACCCAAAGAAAATCACAGCTAACAACACACAAAATGGGTGTTAGCAGTGTATAGACACCATTATCAAAAAGGAATTAGTAGTTCCTAAGATTAGAAATAAGAATGTGCATTGAAGATAGAGATCTTTATTTGAGTTCTCAGATATTACATACTAGCTGCCATGTTTCATCTGAAAGATTTCATTTGTAAACTTAGATACAATGCTGAAATTTAGCTTTTACTAACACAAGATTTTCTTCCTAGATGTTACTCTTTTTCTTAAAGTTTTGCTCTTATTTTTCTGAATCTTCTAGTATTCTCCTTTTTCCCACATTTTTACTGTATCCTACCAGTGAGTACCTGCAAGTATTCACTTCATGGCATATGTGTGTATTTATCTACAATTACATTTGTTGTTGACCCCCCAAAAAAACCTAACTGCAGGTATCAGTATCTGTAGATGTCTGTTATTTTCCAGAGACTGCTCTGTACTGGGACAGGCATTTGCAATAATATAACTTAGGTTTACCGAGATCTCTGAGTCCAAAAAGTAAAAAAAAAAAAAAGTGTTTCAAAATGAACTCTGCTGGATGGAGGGTTTGTATAAACTCCAAGAGGAGGCTAAGAGACAGAGAATACTGTAGACATGAGGGACAAGGGTCACAATTAGAAACACAGCCAAGGGAGAATTCAAATGTCATAGAGAATACAAATACACAGAAAAGTTGCAGAATCTAGCTTGTAGGTAGCAAGGAAGCTCCAGGAAGAACTGGAGACAAAAGAGAAGAAAGGGGTAAAATTAGGCTGATAAGAATTTCATTGTGGGCATCTCCAAGCAAATGAGATTGCCAGTGGGTAATGTTTCAAATCAGAGAGGAGAGGCATCCATTTTTAGAAGATCAAGGTCCAGTAGGGACAGAGGAACTTTTTGACACACCAGTGTGGCCTTAGTGTAATAGAAGACAAAGAACAATGACATTGGGTAAAACTCAGATGAGGAGAGTAAGTGCATATAGAACAGCCAATTGCTGAAGAAGTAGAGGAGAGACTTTTGGGAAAAGGGAGGGTTCCAAAAGTGACAGAGGATCAAATGTCTTAGTAAGAAGAGAGTTGCACAAATTTTGTGGCACTCAGAGATAGATAATAGGGAGACTCTTAGTTAGCGAGAGTGATGTTGATGTTTGCCCAGTAGAATATAGTAGGCTTCAGGAACTTGCGAGAACACTTATGACTAAGGAAAAATAGACACTAGAGATAGTAGAGGGAAAAAGTGTGTGAACAGCACACTCTAGAATTGGAGTAAAACAGGAATGGTGTCAGAATCCAGCAGAAAACAAATGATTTGTGCATACTTTGGGATAGTTAAACTAGCAGCTTGAGTCAGAGAGGACAAATCTTTGGAAGTGTGCTCATGTATATTTGAGGGAAAGATTTTTATTGTAGGTGTGAGTGATATAACAGTGAAAGGCATCTGTAAGAGTTTAGATTGAAAATGGTTTGCAGAATAGATATGGTCATGAGATGAGAGAGAGAAAGGCAGAGAAAGAAAGAAAATAAAAGAGGAGATGGCTAATAAGTGAAGAAAGGTGCTGGGATCAAGAGGATAAGCAAGAGAACCACAAAACTGCAAAGCCAAAATAGCAAAAAATATAGGAATAAGATTGGTTAAGGGAAGGTAAAACAAGCATACGGGTTGGGGGAAATTCAGGGTAGAGGGTAGGGTGAGAAGGTTGATAGAGAACCAGAAGACTAATTGAACCAGAAGTTACTAATTGAGATTTTCCAGGTTTTTTTTTTTTTGAAACCTGATGTAGGTTAAGAATATTAACAGAAAGCAAGTCATGCATTTCTTTCTCTTTCTTTCTTTCTTCTTCTTTCTTTTCTTTCTTTTCTTCCTTCCTTCCTTCCTTCTCTTTCTTTCTTCTCTTTTTTTGGTGAACCAATGCATTTTATTGTGTATATTTACAGGAGCAGAAATAACTCAAATGACAATTGATCAGCAAAGCCCACCCCAATGTGGGTGACCCCTCATAAGAGCTGGAAACTTGCAGCACACTGCACAGCCTATAGGCAACTCAACAGGTTGGAGAGTGCCCTTTCCAGGAGGCTCGTTGATCTTTGTTTCTTCTGAGAAGTTCAGCTGGTCTCTGTTTCTTCTCTGCCACTGAGCTTGTCTGAGAGACTTCTTTGCAGCTTATCTTGCAAAGAAGTAAGACTCGCAGCTATCCTTCTTTTTTATATACTGAGGGAACTCTAGCCAGGCAGAGAATGGCAAACATGGCTCTGGCAGACCTTGCCCTTCTCCCCCATTCCTCTGTCTTGCTAAACCCATTAGATTACATCATTACAGCTAGCCAACAAGGTCTATTAAGGGCTACTTCCTTCTCCTGAGGCTCACTACCAAGTTCCTGCTATCAAAGTATTGAAATTGAGCAATCAAAAGCCCCTTTGGCTCACCTAACTAGCATGCCCAATTAAATTAAACACCTCATTCTATCCGGGCCTTCCTCTTTTATCTTATAAACAACCATTTTCCATGGGCCACGTCTGTCTCCTCTCTATCCAGAGGCAGTCATTTGTACCCTTCTGGGACAAATACTTCTTTCCCCTCTCCTTGTCTCTTACCCCTTTACTCTTCTTCTCTCTCACCTGCTTTTGTCTCTTATCTCTGCCCTTTGTCACTTTGGGGCAAATAAATCTCCTTTGTGTGGAGAACTCAGTTGGGGGTGTTCTGAGCTGATATTGTTCCCTTCTTATACCTGGGAGGACAAGGGGGAGAAGTCTAGTAAATCTGTCTAGTTTCAGGGACTTCCTGTAGCTGTTTTGGTTTACTTAACTTCTGTTTTAAGAAGCTTCACTCTAGGATAGAATGTTTCAATCTTCTTCAATCTCTCTCTCTCTCTCTCTCTCTCTCTCTCTCTCTCTCTCTCTCTCTCTCTGTATATTTTTGTTATTTGGGTTTAACCCTAGCTTCCTATGGCTGAATTACTTCTCTAGACCCCCTTTTCTGCATTCTCTCTCTTATTTGGATACTGGCCAAAATCCTACCATCCTTTCCCTGACACTCTAGGTACCCCCCCCTTGACCCTTCTCAAAACATCCATGCAGCTGCTGACATCTCAAAGGTGTGGCTATTTCTTTTTATCCATCTTCCTCCCCTGTCAGCTGCCAGGATTTCCAGCTTGCCTGCCCTAGAATTTTTCTCTATATTAAAATGGTCCTCAGGCTTTAAGAATAAAAAGAAAATGTGTCTAAAAACTGGGTGTGTTGTACATGCCTGATCTTAGTCCTCAAGAGGTGGAGACAGGGGAATTAAAAAAATGAAGGCCACTGTTTTCTACATAGTAAGTTTATGCCAATCTGAGATATACAGACCTTGTCTGAAATGATGACATAAATAGTCTTAAAAAGTAGGAGGACACAGAAGAGAGCAGGGAAATAGAATATGTATTTCAATACAGAATATTAGAAATGATACCATGTGAAGAACTGATGATGAGTACTCAACAAACATGGAAAAGAATGTTTTATTAAATCACCTTGTATAGTCACTTCATAAGCTTCATCCTATTTTAAAACTGGTGCCTTCTAGATATTCAACAAATGTCTACTAACCTAAGCAGAAACTAATTTCTGAAAATGCTTCAGTTCATTATTAGTTTAATATATATTTTTAAAATTATTAATGCCTAAATTTTGGTACCTGGAGAAGACAGTTGTATTTAAACAGTGGGCAGTACTATCCCCGGGGAGGTGATCCTAGGTTATATTTTTAAAAACAAGCTAAGCAGGAGCCAGAACCCCAAGCTAATAAGCAGTATTACTCCATGGTGTATAGAAAATCCCCTCACAGATGGGTCCAGAGCAGTTTCCATAGTGATTCTAAATCCAATCAAGCTGACAGTGAAGATTAATCATCATAGTCAAGGGCCATGATTTTTAGTTCTCTTAATGTAAACAGTGGACATTGTCTCTCTTTCTCTCCCTCACCCTACATAAAGAGACAGACAGACAGACAGACAGAGACAGACAGACAGACAGACACTGACATTTTAAAACAAATGAGATACCTACCCTTCCTCCTAGACTTTTCATAGTGTCTCATTCTGTTGCACCTGCATACCACTGATAATCTAATCTGCCTGTTTCAGTTTGATGCTTCTTGTCTTCATATTCACTCTCCATTGTCTGCTGGGTGAGAATGGACAATGGGTCCTTTTATCCTCTGCCAGGTGAAACAGTTAGACATTGTCAACAGAGGTACTAGAGACGTTGCAGAAATGGAGAGTTAGTCTGTCACAGGTCTAGAGTGTCCCTGCCAACACTTGGTATATTTATCAGGCTTGAGTATACAAAGCCTTGAAGACAAATGCAGGGCTGCCACCACTGTCTGCAAAGGACTGGGTTTCCTAAGCACATCATATTTCCACCTGGAATTCTCTGCAGTGTGCCTGTGAGACTTGGAGCCAGAAGCATTGACCATACATGATACCCACACTACTTTGTGTGCTGTAATAAACATTCTTTGTCTTTCACTCACAGTTATCTTTGGCTAGCATCCACTAAACTGTTACAGTTTAATGTAGCAGTCCATGCAGGGGACAGCAGATCTCAGAACCTGGTAACCAGCCAGTGTGCTGGTATTGCATTCTTCTGCATGTCACATATGTAGCAAAGGTCCTGTTCTGCTAACTGAGGTTTTAGAGGCTTCAGTGGCCTTTTGCTGATACATCACAGAGGCACAATTACCTCCCATGAATGCCTATCTACTTTTCCTAGACTTTCAATGCAGTTGCCTCTCTTAAGTTATATTAGACTTCTAATAATCGATTCACGACTGGTGGCTCATCCCTTCATCATTATTCATTCCTGCTCTACTCAGCATCCCCGCTCTTTGCTCTATTTATAACAAGGCTTCTCTGCACACGGTAAGCATGCCAGCCCTTCTAGCACACCTTTCCTCAGTCCTTCTACTGTGGGAGGACACAATCTCGTATGCACATCCCCCCACACACACACCTGAGAGAGGAAGAGAGAAAGAATGAGAGAAAGATAGACAGATGGACTACACCTAACAGGTTGAATTGTAGCCTGTTACTATCCACAAAAAAAAGTGAAAATGTAAACTGACCTTCAGACGTGGCAAGTCTACACATCACAACATCTGACCTTGGCATGAAACCTTGATTTTGTTTGTTTGTTTGTTGTTTTTTAATGGATATTTCATTTACATTTCAGATGTTATCCCCTTACGCCATTTCCCCCATCAGAAACCTTCTATCCCATCCTCCTCCCCTGCTTTTATAAGGATGTGCCCCACTCAACCCCCACTCCTACCTCCCTACACTCGAATTGCTGCATGCTTGGCATCCAGCCTTCATGGGACCAAGGATCTCTTCTCCCACCTATACCCTGCAAGTCCAACTTCCCCTATATATACAGCTGGAGCCATAGGTCCCTCTCTGTGTGCTCCCAGGCTGGTGGTTTAGACCTTAGGAGCTCTGGTTGTTGGTTGGTATTGTTGCTTGCTCTCCTCATGGGGCTGCAAACCCTTTCAACTCCTCCAGTCTACTCTCTCACTCCTCCATTGGGAACGTGTTGATCAGTTCAAAGCTTTCCTGTGAGTATCCATCTCTGTATATGTCAGGCTCTGGCAGACCTCTAAAGAGACAGCTATATCAGGTTCCTGTCAGCATGCACTTCCTGACATCCACATCAGCATCTACCTTTGGTGACTTCACATGGGATGGATACCCATGTGGAATGGTCTTCAGATGACCCCCCTTCAGTTTCTATTCCACACTTTGTCTCCATAATTGCTCTCATCAGTATTTGGTTAGCCTTCTAGGAAGGACTGAAGCACCCTCACTTGGTCTTCCTTCTTCATGATCTTCATGTGGTCTGTGAGTTGAATCTTGTGTATTATGAGATTTTGGGCTAATATCCAATCATCAGTGAGTGAAAACCATGTGTGTTCTTTTGTGATTAGGTTACCTCACTCAGGATATTTTCTTTTTATTGGATATTATGTTTACATTCAGATTATATGCCCTCACCCCAATCCCACCACACAGAAACCCTTTATCCCATCCCCTCCTGCCTCCACAAGGGTGTGCCCCCACCTACTCCCCACTCCCCCCTCCCACTCTGGAATTCCTTCCACTCGGTGTTCAGCCTTCACAGGACCAAGGATCTCTTCTCCCACCCATGCCTGACAAGGCCATCCTCCCCTAAGTATACAGCTGAAGTCATGGGTGCCTGCCTTTGTGCTTCCAGACTGGTGGTTTAGACCCTGGGAGCTCTGGTTGGTTGGCACTGTTGCTCTCCTCTTGGGGCCACCAAACCTTTCAGTTCCTTCAGTCCTCTAACTTCTCCATTGGGAACCCTTGATTGATCAATGGGTAACTGTGAGCATCCACCTCTGGATATGTCAGACTCTGACAGACCTCTGAAGAGACAGCTACATCAGGCTCCTGTCACCATGCACTTCCTGACATCTATATCGACGACTATCATTGGTAACTGCACATGGGACGGATACAAAGGTAGAGTGGTCCTCCAGACGGCCCCTCCTTGACTTTCTGTCCCACACTTGGTTGCCATATTTGCTCCCTTAAATATTCTGTAGTCACTCCTTACAAGTAGGACTGAGGCATCCACACTTGGTCTTCCTTCTTCATGAGCTTCATGGGGTCAGTTAGTTGAATCTTGGCTATTTCAACCTTTTGGGCTAATATCCACATATCAGTGAGTAAATACCATGTGTGATCTTTTGTGATTGTGATACCTCACTCAGGATGATATTTTCTAGTTCCATCCATTTACCTAAGAATTTCTCAAATTCATTATTTTTAATAGCTGAGTAGTACTCCATTGTGTAAATGTACCACATTTTTTGTATCCATTCCTCTGTAGAAGGAGGTTTGGGTTCCTTCCATCTTCTGGCTATTATAAATAAGGCTGCTATGACATAGTGGAGCATATGTCCTTGTTATATTTTGGGGGATCTTCTGGGTATATGCCAAGGAGTGGTATAGCTGGGACCTCAGGTAGTGCTATGTCCAATTTTCTGAGGAACCACCAGACTTATTTCCAGAGTGGTTGTACAAGCTTGAATTCTCACCAACAATGGAGGAGTGTTCCTCTTTCTCCACATACTTGCTAGCATCTACTATCACCTGAATTTTTTATCTTAGCCATTCTGACTGGTGTGAGGTGGTATCTTAGGGTTGTTTTGATTTGCATTTCCCTGATGACTAAGGATGTTGAGCATTTCTTAAGGTGCTTCTCAGCCATTCATGTTTCCTCAGTTGAGAATTTGTTTAGTTCTGTTCCCCATTTTTTAATAGGGTTATTTGGTTGTCTAGAGTCCAGTTTCTTGAGTTCTTGTATATATTGGATAGTAGCCCTCTATAGGATCTAGAATTGGTAATGATCTTTTCCCAATCTGTTGGTTGCTGTTTTGTCTTATTGGCAGTGTCTTTTGCCTTACAGAAGTTTTTCAATTTCATGAGGTCCCATTTCTCAATTCTTGATCTTAGAGCATAAGCCATTGGTGTTCTGTTCAGGAACTTTTCCCCTGTGCCTAGGTATTCGAGGGTCTTCCCCACATTCTCTTCTATTAGTTTCAGTGTATCTGGTTTTATGTTAAGGTCCTTAATCCACTTGGACTTGAGCTTTGTACAAGGAGATAAGAATGGATCAATTTGCATTCTTCTACATGCTGACCTCATGTTGATCCATTACCATTTGTTGAAAATGCTGTCCTTTTTCCACTGGATGGTTTTAGCTCTTTTGTCAAAGATCAAGTGACCATAGGTGTGTGGGTTCATTTCTGGATCTTCAATTCTATTCCATTGATCTTCCTGCCTGTCTCTGTACCAATTCCATGCAGTTGTTATCACTACTGTTCTGTAGTACAGTTTGAGGTCAGGGATGGTGATTCCCTAGAAGTTCTTTTATTGTTGAGAATGGTTCTCCCTATCCTGGGTTTTTTTGTTATTCCAAATGAATTTGCAAACTGCTCTTTCTATCTCTATGAAGAATTGATTTGGAATTTTGATGGGGATTGCATTGAACTTGTAGATTCCTTTTGTCAAGATGGCCATTTTTACTAAGTTAATCCTGCCAATTCAGGAGCATGGGAGATCTTTCCATCTTCTGAGATCTTCTTCGATTTCTTTCTTCAGAGACTTGAAGTTCTTGTCATATAAATCTTTACTTGCTTGGTTAGGTTCACTCCAAGATATTTTATATTATTTGTGGCTATTGTGAAGGGTGTCATTTCCCTAATTTCTTTTTCTGGCTATTTATCTTTGAGTAGAGGAAGGCTACTGATTTGTTTAAGTTGATATTATATCTAGCCACTTTGCTGAATTTGTTTATAAGGTTAGGAGTTCTCTGGTAGAAGTTTAGGGTCACGTAAGTATATTATCATATCATCTGCAAATAGTGAAATTTTGACTTCTTCCTTTCCTATTTGTATCCCTTTGACCTCCTTTTGTTGTCTAATTGCTCTGGCTAGGACTTCTAGTACTATATTGAATAGGTAGGGTGAGAGTAGACATCCTTGTCTAGCCCCTGATCTTAGTGGGATTGCTTCAAGTTTCTTTCCACTTAGTTTTATGTTGGTACTGGCTTGCTGTATAGTTCTTTTACTATGTTTATGTATGGGCCTTGAATTCCTGATCTTTCTAAGACTTTTAACATAAAGGGATGTTGAATTTTGTCAAATGCTTTCTCACTGTCTAGTGAGATGAACATGTGTTTTTTTCTTTGAGTTTATTTATGTAGTGGATAACATTGATGGATTTCCGAATATTGATCCATCCCTGCATTCCTGGGATAAAGCCTACTTGGGAAAATGGTTGATTGTTTTGATGTGTTCTTGGATTTGGTTTGAGAGAAGTTTATTGAGTATTTTTGCGTAGATATTCATAAGTGAGATTGCTCTGTAGTTCTCTTTCTTTGTTGGGTCTTTATGAGGTTTAGGTGTGAGCATAATTGTAGCTTCATAGAACAAATTTGGTAGTGTTCCTTCTGTTTCTATTCTGTGGAATAGTTTGAAGAGAATTGGTATTATGTCTTCCTTGAAAGTCTGATAGAATTCTGCACTAAAAGCATCTGGTCCTGGCCTTTTTGGTGGAGTGACTTTTAATGACTGCTTCTATTTCTTTAGGGGTTATGGGGCAGTTAGATGGTTTATGTGCACCTCATTTAACTTTGGTACCTGGTATCTGTGTAGAAAATTGTCATTTTTCCAGATTATCCAATTTTGTTGAGTATAGGCCTTTGTAGTAAGATGTGATAATTTTTTTAAATTTCTTCAGTTTCTGTTGTTATGTCTCCCTTTTCAGTTCTGATTTTATTAATTTGGATACTGTCTCTGTGCACTTTGATTTGTCTGGCTAAGGCTTTACCTATCTTGTTGATTTTCTCAAAGAACCAGCTCCTGGTTTTGTTGATATCTTGTATAGTTCTTTCTGTTTCCACTTAGTTGACTTCTGCCCTGAGTTTGATTATTTCCTGCCATCTACTCCTCTTGGGTATATTTTCTTCTTTTGTTCTAAAGCTTTCAGGTGTGCTATCAAGTTGTTAGTGTATGCTCTCTCCATTTTTTAAGCACTTAGAGCTATGAATTTTCCTTTTAGTACTGCTTTCCTGGAGCCCCATAAATTTTGGTATGATGTGTCCTCATTTTTATAAAATTTTAAAATGTCTTTAATTTCTTTCTTTACTTCTTCCTTGACCAAGTTATCACTGAGTAGAGCATGTTCAGTTTCCACTTGTATGTGGGATTTCCGTTGTTTTTGTCATTATTAAAGAACAGCCTTAGTCCATGGTGGTCTGATAGGGTACAAGGGATTATTTCATTCTTTTGTATCTGTTGAGGCCTGTTTTGTGACCAATTATTTGGTCTATTTGGAGAAGGTACCCTGAGATGCTGAGAAAAGGTATATTCTTTTGTTTTAGGATGAAATGTTCTATAGATGTCAGTTGAAACCATTTGGTTCATAACTTCTGTTAGTTCCATTGTGTCTCTGTTTAGTTTTTGTTTCCATGATCTGTCCATTGCTGAGAGTAGCGTGTTGAAGTCCCTCACTATTTTTGTGTGAGATGCAATGTATGCTTTGAGCTTTAGTAAAGTTTCTTTTGTATATTTGGGTTCTCTTGCATTTGGGACATAAGTGTTCAGAATTGAGAGTTCTTCTTGGTACATTTTCCCTTTGATGAGTATGAAGTGTGTCCTTCCTTATCTTTTTTTATTACTTTTGGTTGAAAATCAATTTTATTTGATATTAGAATTGCTACTCCTGCTTGTTTCTTGGTACCATTTGCTTGGAAGTCTGTTTTCCATCCTTTTAATCTGAGGTAATGCCTGTCTTTGTCACAGAGGTTTGTTTCCTGTATGCAGTAATATTCTGGGTCCTGTTTATGTATCCATTCTGATAGTCTACATATTTTTATTAGAGAATTGAGTCCATTGATCTTAAGAGATATTAAGTAAAAATGATTGTTGCTTCCTGTTATTTTTGTTATTAGAGGTAGAATTATGTTTATGTAAGTATCTTCTTTTGGGGCTGTTGGAAGACTAGTTTCTTGCTTTTTCTTGGTTGTAGTTTCCCTCTTTGTGTTGGAGTTTTCCATCTTTTATTCTTTGAAATGCTGGATTTGTGGTAAGATATTGTGTAAATTTGGTTTTGTCATGGAATATCTTGGTTTTTCCATCAATAGTGATTGAGAGTTTAGCTGGGTATAGTAGTCTGGGCTGGCATTTGTGATCTCTTAGGGTCTGTATAATATCAGTGCAGTATCATCTGGCTTTTATATTCTCTGGTGATAAGTCTGGTGTAATTCTAATACGTCTGCCTTTATATATTACTTTGCGTTTTTCCCTTACTGCTTTTAGTATCTTTTCTTTGTTTTGTATATTTGATGTTTTGATTATTACATAACAGGAGGCATTTCTTTTGTCATCTAATCTATTTGGGGTTCCGTAGGCTTCTTGTATATTTAAGGAGATCTCTTTTTTTATGTTAGGGAAGTTTTCCTCTATAATTTTTTTGAAGACATTTACTGGCTCTTTAAAGTGGGAGTCTTCACCCTCTTCTATGCATATTATCCTTAGGTTTGGTCTTCTCATTGTGTCCTGGATTTTCTGGATGTTTCCTGTTAGGAGCTTTTTGCATTTCACATTTTCTTTGACTGTTGTGTCAATGTTTTCCATGGTATCTTATGTGCATGAGATTCTCTCTTCTATCTCTTGTATTCTGTTGGTGATGCTTGTGTCTATGACTCCTGATCTTTTTCCTAGGTTTTCTGTCTCCAGGGTAGTCCTCGATTTGAGATTTCTTTACTGTTTCTACTTCCATTTTTAGATCCTAGATGGTTTTGTGTAATTCCTTCACCTGTTTGGTTGTGTTTCCTTGCATTTTTAAGGGCTTCTACGTGTTTACCTGTGTTCTCCTCAAATTCTTTGAGAGTGTTGTTTATGTCCTTTTTAAAGTTCTCTGTCATCATCATGAGAAGTGATTTTAATTCTGAATCTTGCTTTTCCAGTGTGATGTGGTGTTCAGGAATTGCTATGTTGGGAGAACTGGGTTCTGGTGATGCCATGTAACTTTGGTTTCTGTTGTTTACATTCTTATGCTTGCCCTTTACCATTTGGTTAGCTCTAGTGCTACCTGCATTCACTGGTTCTGACTAGAGCTTGCCTTTCCAGTTATCTTGGTTGTGTCAGAACTCCTCAGGGTCCAGATGTCTCTGTGATTCTGTGATCCTGAGCTCCAGCTGTTCTGGATACAGTGGCTCCTCTAGGATATTTCAGGATATGGTGTCTACACGGTAGGGTAGTAGACTTTTGCAGCCTGAGCTGCCGCATGTTGGGTGCCGAAATGTCAGGACTGCTCGATTAATTTTGGAACTCGCACTCCTAAAAGCCTTGGGGGCTAAATTGTTAGAGCCCATACTGCCCAAACTGCTCCAGTCTTCGGGTCGGGGTTCAGCAAGAGAGAGAGTGAGGATGGACAGGAAAAATGGAGAGCAGACAGAATGTGATTCAATCCTGTTTATTCTTCAGTCTCTCTTCCTAGTCCAAGTTCCAAGTCTTGAGTTCCTAGTTCCTAGTGCCTCCAAGTTCCAAGTTCTTTCTCCAAGTGCTAAGTGCCTAATACCTCATTATTCTTCTTCAGAGTTCTCTAGTCCAAGTGTCTTCTTCCCTAATGCCTAATTCCTACTCATTTTTTCTGTCTGCCTCTCACCTTTTATATGTCTCATTTAGAAGCCATGCTTCTAAGTCACACCTTTAAGTCATGCCATTAGGTCTTATCTCTAAATCACACCTGAAGTCACACCCTTAAAGTCTTGGCTCTAAATCACACCTTTAAGTCTCACACACCCAAGAGAAGATCCTGTGTATCTAAAACAAGATGTTATCAGAGTGTGCTCAGATGTTGTAGGCTGTTGTAATCAAGTCTGTTGTCAGGGTATATGGCTCAAGATGGCTTCAAGGATGATAGCTGCCTTCTGTCAGCTCCCCACAGTAGACCAGCTTGGTGTTTGCTGCTCTGAGTGTAGCCGCTCCTCTAGGATATCTCAGAATATGGTGTCTGCTGCTCCAAGATCAGTGGCTCCTCTAGGATGCCTTAGGATATGGTTTCCCCTGCTGTGAGGTCACTGGCCTCTCTAGGATGTCTTCTGATGTGGTTTCCACATTGTCTGCTCCAGCCACCGGGATCCAGGCGAGGGGCTGAAGTGGAGTGGTATTCTGTAGGGGAAGAGTTTGGGTGCCAGGTGTGCCCTGGATGCTCCCTGCTGCCAATTGTGCCTCTTGGGCCTAGACAGTGGGCCAGTGATCCTACCTGCTCCAGCCACAGGGATCTGGGCAAGAGGTGGAAGGGAGGATGATGTTTTATAGTTCCAACCATTTACCTAAGAATTTCTCGAATTCATTGTTTTTAATAGCTGAGTAATACTGCATTGTGTAAATATACCACATTTTTGTATCCATTCCTCTGTTGAAGGACATCTAGGTTCATTCCAGCTTCTGGCTATTATAAATAAGGCTGCTATGAACATAGTGAAGCATATATCCTTGTTATATGTTGCAGTATCATCTGGGTATATGCCCACAATTGGTATATCTGGATCCTCAGGTAATATTATGTCCAGTTTTCTGAGGAACCACCAGACTGATTTCTAGAGTGCTTTCATCATCTTGCAATCCCATCAACAATGGAGGAGTGTTTCTCTTTCTCTACATCCTCGCCAGCATCTACTATCACCTGAGTTTTTGATCTTAGCCATTCTGACTGGTGTGTGGTAGAATCCCAGGGTTTTTTGATTTGCATTTTCCTGATGACTAAGAATGTGACCAATTATATGGTCTATTTTGGAGAAGGTACCACAAGGTACTGAGAAAAAGGTATATTCTTTTGTTTCAGAATGAAATGTTCTATAGATATCTGTTAAATCCATTTGGTTCACATCTTTTGTTAGTTTCATTGTGTCTCTCTTTAGTTTCTGTTTCCATTATCTGACAATTGCTGAGATTCGGGTGTTGAAGTCTCCTCCTACTATTGTGTGAGGTACAATGTGTGCTTTGAGGTTTAGCAAAGTTTCTTTTATGAATGGAGGTGCCCTTGCATTTGGAGCATAGATGTTCAGAATTGAGGGAGAACTAACATTAATCCAATGGTATTTGGCATGACACTCGAGATGGCTCCTTAGTCTCAAACTCTGACCTTCCTTTAAATAATTTGAATAGGATGAGGAGCATCAGTCCATTGTTCCAAATGCCTATCTAAATCCTCTTGTGGTTTCTTTTCAGATCATATAAATCTTTTGCCTTTTACTAACATACTCTTTTATAGTAGGCATTCACTAAAACAAAAATAAAACACAGTCACATTGTACGTTCTTAATACTAAAAAGATTTTTCTGGAATATATAAGTTGTGGGAGCAAAAACCATAGTTGTTGGTGTTTCCTTCATAAGCCAAAAATATGCGTATTTGTATATATATATAAAGTGTTTGGAACTTGGCACCATTCACTCAGTGTGTGAATGTGTATATCTATCTCTCTGTCTGTATGTTTATATTTTCATGTGCATGTATGAAGTTTTTTTGGAGATTTTAAGTATTTATCAAATGTGTATTCATGTGCATATGTATGAATATCCACGTATTATGCAAAGTGGTTGAAAATTGCTCATTAGGACTTGCTTCATCCACTAATTGTGTGTGTGTGTGTGTCTTCTGTATATTATCACTAAATCCACATTCTTTTCTTGGGTTTCTAGTAGGCTGCATAAGTTCTTTTAAATATTTGTAGGGTAAAGGATCCTATGAATGGTCCTATCTTCTTTATTATCAAAAATAACTATAACACAGTCAAACTGTTCTTGTAACTGACAGACTTGTTTAAGAGCCATTTTAAATACCAGTGAATACAAAGAGATTTTATCCATTTTAGACTCATTAGGCTGTAACCGAGTTTTAGATATCAAATTAGGCCAATTGGTATTATGGGATTTTGCAGACTCTTCCTCTAAATTTCTCTCTTTTATGAAACATAATGGATTATTCTCATCTTTATCATGATATTTATCATTCCCAATATTAAAAGCCTCATGAGAATCAAAATATATTATTGGGAGTTTATTTTTAGGCTTCTGGTCTAATGATGGAGTATCTTCTCCATGATTCTTTCCTGTGAAGGGAAGGTAAAAGTGACTTTCTCTTCAGACTTGGCAGTATGTAAAGCTTTCCTAAAAATACTTCAATAACAGAAACCTCAATAGGCATATTATTATGTATACTCTTCTGATACCAAACCTGAATATCCTTTCCTAGTCTGTTCCACTTTCTGAAACCACACTCCCTTGGTCTGGAAACCAAGTAGTACATTGCTGTACATATTTAAGAAAGCAGTCAATTGTAAAGTGCTGATTTTGATTCACCCTTTCTTTAAAGTATTTTGTGTTACATGTATTAAAGCACTTTTCTGTAGATTACTTATGGCCCATGAGTTATTTATAGTTCTTGCCCTTTTACCCTTCTCTATCTGGTCAATTTCTTACCCCTGCGACTTACAAAGCAGTTTACTGAAGTCTTATTCTTACCAGAAGTAGACTTATCTCTATGGGTCCCTGTACATGAATGAGATACACAGCTCTGAAGTTATGTGGTCCTGTATGCTCCTGATTTGAATAATATACGTGTATTTATGTTATGATAAACATTTACCGAACAGACAAAATATAGGTTTCAATAAACCTTATAAAATGAATAACAAAAATTGTTGAAAACACCATACATGTATTGTTTGATAAACAATGATGTTTGTAGTGGTTTTTATTATTTATGTTAGTTGGACTCAGTAAAAAGAGATCAACCCTATAAAACTGTGCTAAATATATTTGTAAAGTATTCCATATTTTATCCAAGTAATTATTCTGTGCTGTTCAATGCATACAGAGTATAGTTCTTTGTTAAGAGGAATTCACATACACACCACACACACACACACACACACACACACATACACACACACACACACACACACACACACACACACACAAACACACACACACATGGAAAGACAAAAAGAGGGTGAGAGAGAAAGAGAGCGAGATGGGAAGAAACAGATACTGCAGAGAATCAAACTCATACAAGAGATTGATGGAATAAAAAGACTTGGAGAATATAATACAGACCACAGAATTCAAATCGGAGTTTGCCTTTGATTAAGTAATATAAAGTGACCTCCAATTTGGACTTAAATTGCTTTCATTGTGTTGAATTCTCCTTTCCATGAAGTTTATGTACCTGCACAGAAGAAACAAAATTTACTTAAATGAATTAGACCCAAAGCATAATTAGAATAATCTCATCAGCTCTTGACTATTACCAAGAAATACCCATGGTGTCCTGACCATGGATCTCATTTAAGATCTTGGGCAAAAGTTAATAATGAGTGTTCTGGTTTATGAGACCAATTATACTAAATCCTTTAATATCCTTGAGTAAGGTTGAGCTAGCAATACACTCTCAATAAAAGAAAGGGTAACACCTAAAATTTGTCTTTCTATTGAATCTCTTGCATCAATTCTGCATGATTCACTGACCAATGTTAATGGAGTGTGTGATATACATCCATCAAAATACTTTTAAACCTTTTCAGGAAGCACTATTTGCAGTCATTAGTAAAGTATGACAAAATACTGCCTACAAAGCTCTCATTTGTTATAGATAATGACCTCAAAATAGTGTTCTAGAGAATGGAATTGAGAGTCATTGCACCACTGGAATAATAGTCATTATGGCAACTATGTATGAAATAAAACCCTTTAACTAGTAAGCCATTATGAAGCAATTCCTTCAAGATAACTTTCTCTGTCATTCAGACCCAGGGTAGATTCCTGCTCTTCTATGGTTTCTGACACACTCAGGATGTGGTTGCAACACTGTGTCTCACACAGAAATAGACCGCAGAGTCCTCAGATGTCAGGCTGCTCAGCTGCATGTAGGCTGTGTTGGAGGATGTGTCTGCAGTCAGAGTGGCCTTGCCCTGAAACTTCTGATTATAGCCAGTACTATCATCTTCAGGATCAATACCTCCAATCCATTCCAGGCCCTGTCCAGGCCTCTGCTTCACCCAGTCTATATCATAATCTGTAAAGGTGTAGCCAGAAGCCTTGCAGGACAATTTCACTGAGGCCCCTGGCCTTGCCAGCTCAGCTCCAGACTGCTGAAGCTGGACCTCTGAATTTACTCCTGTAGAAAGAAAGGCAAATTGAATGTCACAGTCACCACAGTATATGGCCCCTCAAGTTTGAAACTTAGGAGCCCCTTACCTGTAGTTACTGCCATCAGGAAGGGGATGATCCAGGTGTCTTTCATGATAAAGACCTTGTGATTTAGTGACTATAGAGAAAATAGTACTCATATGTTGTTGCTTGGTGTGGATACCCCTGTATTTATCATCAAAAATGCACATGATTTACATATTCATGAGGCAGGGTTTTTCTTACATAAGGATATTATAGCTGGAGAAGAAGGAAGTATAGTACACCTGGGTCAGTCAGCAGAATGCTGGGGTCCAAATTTTAATTCTGTCTGAGAAACTCTCCCTGACACATCTGCAGACCACTTAGATACAATATCAAAGCCTAATCTCTCAATTTTAAAATAAAATCCTAAGCTGACACATTTACTTTTCTTGATAACAAAGTTTATTGGTGGTAGTAGCAATGAGGATAATAGTTATTAGAAATGTTAAAAATTCCTTATTTATGAGAGTTTGCAATTATTTTTACATATACATGAAATTAATAGTGGCCCTTCCAGAAGGTTGAATACTAAAATATTACACAAATAATGGAAAGTGAACATGACTTTGAAATATGTGTATGCAAATCGTTATATATTCAGCATTTTATATAAGAACTAAATTACTGAGCCAGCAGGTCTATCAACAAATAATTGAATAAACTAAATATGCTATACATACAACACAGAAGAATTTATTCCTCTGTAATGAAAAAGGAACTTAATTTTAAGTAAATTATGACTTTTATAGAAACATAGATATTGTATTAGTTTCTTATTGTCAATCTTAGACATTGTACAGTTAGAAACAATTATGTATGCAAATATGTAATAAAATGGAAATCAAACTCTTTACTTGAAATAAATGGCCAAATGGGAATGATAGGAACAAGAAAAGGATATGTTGATGTCATGGAGGAAATACTTACTCTACAATAAACTTTTTAATAAAAATTCTAAATATATAAATTTGTCAGTTTTATTTTCAATAAGTAATTTTTTTTATCCCTGGCTAATTTTATTCATGACTAAAATCTCTTCCTCTCAAACTTATGATCTTCTCTTTTTATTTGCAATTATTACATATATGGTTATGTAATGCATACACATATATGCATAGACATATACAAAAAATGTTATGCAGTTTAGTGTTGCATGTACTTGACTAGAGGGCTGAGCACTTGATATTAGATATTTTAAAATGTGCATAGTATAATGTGATTATGATCCTACATATAAATATACAGGCAACTTATCTCATCACAAGAAAAGAAAAACAAAACTAATAGACAATATTTTAAACAACTCTTCTGTATTTTCAAAGATATTTAAACAAAATTCCAATTTTTAAGTCATCATGGAAATGCAAATTAAACAGCTAAGGGTATGTTCACCACAAATCTAAGTTGTCAGAAAAGGAGATGTTAAGGGATGATGAAGATGAAAAAAAAGGACAATTTGTTAGTTGAGTATAGATAAGAATGAACACTGTTGTGCACATTCTTCAAGAAACAAAATTAGCATCATCATATTATCTCCAAAACACGTAGGGGGCTATGAATAAGAGGCAGCAACATGTGTCAGTGAGATGTCTAGGTGCAACCATTGAAGGATTATTTACAGGAGTTAAGAAATTTACATCATTATGAAGCTGGGTTATAGGAATTCAGGAATTAGTGAGATTCAAAGTGCAACTTTTGAATATGATAAAAACACACTGTGCATACATGTAAAATGATCAAAGATGCAATAAGAAGGCTGAGATGTTAATCACAGTGTGGAAGAAAGAATAAGATAAAGATAATAATAAAGATAAGGAAAATGAAAATTTATCAAAATACTGTTACTGTTACATAGTCTTGCAGTGTAGAAAATTCTATCCTGTGGGAGAACATAGATGACCTTGAGTGTGCTACCCCAAGTGAGAAAACCCAGGTACATGAAGAAAAATGCTACCTGACTTCCATTACATAGCATATGAAAAGATGAAAATTCAGGAAGGGAGGGTATGTTCCGACTCTCAGAGGCTGATGTGGAAAGGGAAGGTGATAGCAAAAGAGCAAGTCCCAGATTTATGATACAGAGTATAAAGGCGGGTTTCATTTTCAGAATTATTTAATGAATATATGTTAAATAATTTAATCAGAAAATAATTATGTTAGTCAGAATGTTAATTACTTGTTTTTCTGTTTCCATACTATATTTATAAATTAAGCATAAGGTAATAACTTTGATATACAAAATTGTGTATATATGCATACATATGTTTATCTAAATATATATCTATATGTTCACATACAGATATATGTACATGCATATATACATATATTACACACATATGTATATATTACACACACATATATGTATATATGTATATATGTATATACATATATACATTTATACATATATACATATATTTGTGTGTGTAATATATGTGTGTAATAACAGCTGGAGACTGACTGGCCTCAAGCCTTGGGGCTCTCAGACACAACTGAGAGGCCACAGAAGGACCTAAGCTAAAGGGGCAAGGGAGAAAAGATGAGCTCTGGTAACGCCCTGTGGGAATGAGACTCTTGGTAATGGTGACTTGCTTGGATGGGTCTTGGCTGGAACATAGAGAGGTCATTGGCGGGAGGTTAGATGGCAGCTCCTTAGTTGAAGACTGTTCCGCGCCCCTTTTCGAGTCCCCTTCGCCCTCGAAAGAGACACGTGAGGCAGTGTTCGGGTAGTTACTACAACGAGGCTTTATTCTTGTATCAGCAGAAGCAGAAAGACACCAAGCCCGGAAAAGGCATTGCTTATATGCACCCTAGAGTGGCGTGTTCACTTCTGATTGGCTGCTTACTCATCACCCCATATTATGCCCCGGGATGGGCAGTGACTTTGGCGCGCTTTTGCCTTTTGCACCTGCACAGTTAGTTGTTTACTTGTGGGAGCACAGGATGCCCGCGCCATCTTGTAACTGCGGATCCTAATAGAAGACCTTCTCCAAGGTTCCCTATGTTGGGCTCCAAAGAAAGAGAGGTAGTCCATGGTCTTAAAATATGGTCTTAAGATCTTTATTGTCATGGTGGAAAATGGATGAAGCTATACCCCGTATTCTCAGGGAGGGCCTGAGGTTAAATGCCTTTTGTGAGGAGGAGGGTCTGGGTAGAAATGCTTAATTGGCTGCACCCTCTGGCCTTTAGGTATCTTGTGAATATGGACATGTCTTGAGGCTCTGCGGCTTGTAGTCATGCCCTCTACCTGTGGAGGAGCTAGTAGGGGCACTGTCCTAAGTGTTCACAGTAGTCTTATTTGCAACAGCCAGTAAGTAGAAGCAACCTAGATGTCCCTTAATTGAAGAATGGACAAAGAAAATGTGTTACATCTAGAATACTATTCTGCTATTAGAAACCAAGGCATCATAAATTTTGCAGGCAAGTGGAGGGATCTCATGAATATCATCCTTAGTGAGGGAACCCAGTCCCAAAATGCATGCATGTTATATATTCACTTACAAGTGTATATTAGTCATAAAATACAGGTATTATGTTACACTCCACAGAACAAAAGAGGTTAAGCAAGAAGGATGGCACAAAGGATGAAGCTCATGAATATCACATAGAATTGAGAATTAAATAGTCATAAGAAACATATGGAGAGAAGGGACTGGGAAGGAAGGGGAATGGGGATAAAAATAGGAGGTTTAGGATCATGTATGGAGAAGGACAAGGCTATTTGATAGATGAATATGAAATTTAATTGAAACCTGCAACTCTTGAGAGTGAGGAGTAAGAGGCATCTACAAGTTCAGACAGAGACCCAAGATATGGCTGTGACCTTAGCTGTGATTCATTTCATTGGTGATTTGGACCCTGAAGAAGCTACTTACTATAGCCAGGCAGGAACCCCATTGGAGGTATAGAGGCACAAACTCACCCACAAATTTTCAACCCCAATTTATTCTGTTGATAAGCAATGCTGTCACTGGTGTTGGAGCAGAGAGTGAGGGAATGGACAACCTATAACTGTCCTGACATAAAAACCATCTCATGTTCAAGCACCAATCCCTTACACTATTAATGGCACTGTTATGCTTGCAAACAGGAGCCTGGCATAACTGTCCTCTGGGACGCTCCACCAAGTAGAAGACTCAGTCATATACAGATACCCACAGGGAATCAGTGGATGGGTCTTGGAGGGGTTTCTTATAGAAGAATAGGTAAAAAATTATAGGCCCTGAATAGGATAAGAACTCCACAGAAAGACCAACAGAGTCAATGATCCTGGATGTTTGGAGCTCTCAGAAGTCTGAACCTCCAACCAAAGTACATTCACAGGCTTGACATATGCATCCTCAAACATATATAACAGATGTGCAGCTTGACTTTCATATTGGTCCAAAACTGGAATGGGGAATAACCAAGAAGCCATTGTCTATACAAGGTTCCAGAACAGCTCCAGAGAAGCAACCTCCATAAGTTACATCTTCTGTATGAAACACATACAGGAGGCTTCTACTGTACCTGTTCCTTCTGACTTATGCTCCTCAGACCCTGGACACCAGGAAACAGTCAATACTCCTAATTCTGGACAAACATCCCTCATATCCATTTTTCTAGGTTTCCTAGAGACACATGAGCCCCAATTCCAGCAGAAAGTAGCCAGATATCACGACAACCCTGATGATCCTATTCCTACTTCACCATAACATCTTTCTATTTTTTTCTTTTTTAATTAAACCAAAATTGGGGAATGTTAGCATACTGTCTAAACTACACCCCCACAGTTACCTGGCAACAGCCAGGTAGGCCTGGACCACTATAAAAGGGGCTGTTTGCTCCCTTTTCTTTCTCTTTATCTCTTGGTCCTCTCTTGCCTCTTGCTTCTCTCTGTCCACTCACTCCTTCCCCCTTTCCTTACCTCTCTCTCCAGGTGGTTATGGCTGGCCTCTACTACCCCCCTCTTTGCCTCTACCCTCCTGGCTCCCCTCTTCATGCCCTGAATAAACTCTATTCTATACCATACCATCTTGTGTGGCTGGCCCTCAGGGGAAAGTGATGCCTAGGCATGAGTGCACTGAGACATCCTCTTCCCCCATACCTCTACACACCTTCACAAAACATATTCTTTATCTCTTTATCTGTTTATAAACACATCACAAGGGTCTATGTTCTTCTATCTGAACTTCTTCATCTGGCTTTGTGGGAAAGGAAACAAGTAGCCTCCCAGAGACTTGAAATTTCAGGGTTTGTGGAGGGGGTGGGGAGATAAGCTGAGGGAGCCCAGCTGCTCAGAGTAGAAATCTATTCTCTAAGAGTCTATATATCATCAGCCATCTATCTCGTGGTCAGCCAAGTTCCTGGTATCCAGGGTGCACAGGCATGCTAACTTGAAATCCCAGCTCAAACCCTATTCAATCTATTTTATGGTCAGTTTTTAGTTCCTGGTACCCATAGTACTTAGTCACGCTGTCCTGAACTCCCAGCTCTGAACTCTTATCTTATTTATTTTGTCTTGTGGATAGCTAGTTTCCTAGGACCCAGAGTGCAGAACAAGCTGATCTGCACTCTTGACTCGATCTGTGGAAGGTTTAAAATTTTTTAACTCTTTCAATATCTCTCACTTTCTTTCATCCACTTTTGAGTCAGTCTTAGCTAGCTGTTTTAGTCATTTATACAATGTCAAAATTATTCCCTGGACTAAGATGGATTCTCCTGGGGAAAGAATTAATACAATGTATATATATCAACACAGATAATTTTTTTATATCCTATGGCTATCTGTTCTCATAATTCAAATTTCAGTCTTGAGTTTTAAAATGTCTGTATCACAGATATAACCTGTGAAGTATGGCAAGAATTTGTAACCCCCAACTACATTCCCTGTGGATATGGGAAACACAAGTAAATGAATTTGAATTTCAAGTGATACATCCAGACAGACAGATAAAAATCAAGAATAGAATCTGCTTTGAAAGAAGGTCTCTAGATGATCCACAAGCATCAAATGAAATCATAGAGTTGGAATAAAAGCTACATTTAGGCCAAATCTGCAGCAAGCAATGTAGCCAAATCAAGGCTAATGGATGATGACTGCCCCCTGCTGGCCATCAGTTTTATAAAGGGGAAGTTGTTTGGGATCAATTTATGTCTCAGGAGTTGTGTTTGAGCTTTAAATTTGTTCAGTGTTATAGCAAAAACTTGCCTTTTGGAGTTATCTTTGCTACTGCATGCTTGAGCTTTTTAGTAGTAATTGTAATTTACACCTTACCACTCCTATTGTGTCAAGCCATTACACGATGCCTGAAAGGACATGTGGGAGAGAACACTGGAGAACAAGGACCGTCATTATTCATCAGGAATAATAGAAAACACATAATCAGCTTTTTCTCCAGAACTCTCTAAGACACTTAGCATCCTCAGGACACACATACATTGAAGAAGGCTCCTGTTAGTAGAATATGACAGCTTCTTAGTCAGGACTTGGCCTTCATCCTTGAGGTGTGGGGTCTTTTTGCATGAAAGACACTCCTGAGGAAGAAAGAAGGGAGGTGAAGAGAGGACCTCATTTTCCTTGTTTCCAAACATTATGCCTTTTGAGGAGACATGGAATGAAAGTGCTGGGTTTTGTTACTCTGCTTATCTGATCTTCCTAGTTGCAGACACACAAGAATTGTCAAATGCCTGGAACATTCATCCTTGGTTAGAAGTGAGATGAAGGTATCTGCAAAAAAAAAAATGTCTGAGATCTGGAGTGGTGGGCTGTGAGAAGCAGCTGGGTGCTTGGTTGAGCAAGAGCTTGGAAACTGTGATTATGATATACAGTGGTGAATAAATAAACAGATTAATGAGAAATGGTACTGTGAATTTCTATGGGAAGTCAATTCAGGAATCCCTGGTGATTGCTCTTGGGTTATTACTGGGAAAGAGGAAGTTGAACTGGTAGGTTTGCCAAGGGCTGCATGATCTTCTTCAGGTAGAGGATGTGGGGGTTGGGCTTTTAAGACAAGTTCACAGACAGGGAAATCCTCATGGAAACATGGAGTCCTTAGTTTTTAACTGAGCTTTGAGGAGCTATCCAGACTTTGACCATGAGTAGAAGGGTTCTTCAAAAGACTCATTTGATCCTCCTGTATCTGCCTCTTGAGTTCTATGACTAAAGGTATGTGCCCCTGAAACCAGTTTGCTAATTGCATTCTAGTGTCTATGGCAAAACCCTCTTGGGGAAAAACTATATAAAGAGAAGGTTTATTTTAGTGACAATTTGTGATACACTTAATCATGGTGGAGAAATCATGGCAGCATTGTGTTAAAGCAGCTGGTCCATTTCACCCATGCAAGGAAACAAAGTCATATGAATGTTAGTGTTTGGCTACCATTTTTCATTTTTTTTTGAGTCCAGGACCATCACAGGGAAAGCTGCTGTGTACTTTTAGGGGAGTCTTCCCACTTCATTAGCCTAATCCTGGTAGTTACTCAGAACACTCTCAGAGGCTCTTTTCCTTGGAGATACTAAGTTGAATATCACTGTAAACCAATACAACTTTCCAAAATTAAATGTATAAAATGACTTGGAAATTTTCATATAGGCACAAAATTCTACCCAGGCCTTCCAAGCAGAATTTTGCTGTTAATATTATAATATGCCCTAAAAGTCCCAGGAAGCAACTAAAGTGTGGTAATTTCTTGAATAGTCACACAGAAAAATGAAAAGGAATAAATCTCCTTGTAACAATCACGTAAATTCAGTCAATGTGGTCCTGATAATTAATGAATGCTAAGATTCACATTGAAGAAAGAATATAAATGTCACAGTAAGAGCATATGTGCAGGGATAATGAAGGTGTGGAGATATTTATACCTTTGATGTTGCAATTAACATAAACTAGAACATGAATTTCACTTGTCAGTCTGGTCTATAAGCAAATAAAGGGGTCATTTTTTTTTTATTTTCTAAGTGACAATTAAGTAATCATCATCCTGCTATGAGTGATACCATCCCTGGGGAAAGTGAGACTGGGCTATAAAAGAAAACTAGGTAAGCAAAACAGGAAAGGAAAATAGTATGCAGCTTTTCTCATGGACCCTGACACATGACCGGACTTCACTCAGTGAAGAATAGTTACCTGAAATCTTAAGTTGTAATAAACCCTTTCCTTCACATGTTGCTTATGTTTTGGTATTTATCACCGCAAAAGAAACCAAACCAGGACAGAATAGAACCTCCAAAGATAACTGGCATTCATCTATCAAAATGTCATGCAGTCTTCTCAATGTTCTCAGAACTGAAAACTCATCATTGTAGCAACTTCTGTATTTCATTAAGGACATGCTCCAAAGTAACTGCTGAAGGACTGTGGTGATTCAATATGCTAGCTATCATGAACAGTCATGCACTCAGCATGGAAATTTAGGGTAACAATGCACCTCTGAGAGATATGAAGAGGCTCAGAGGAAAGTTTTTGTGCAGCACAATGAGACCTGGATTCAATTCATCATTAATGTTTACCAAGAGGTGAGAATACCATTTGCTCCTAAATATGTAGAATATTTATGACCAATGTTTGTTAGTTCCTGTTATTTTCATGTTAAATATGTTAGTGTGTGTTTCTGTATGTGTAGGGAAAAGCTGAAGGGTCCATGTGCCATGCCAGGCTCTCAAGCGTGGATCTCTGTTGCATTGTAGGTCCACATGTCTCTCACAGATCAGAGTGGCTGAAACTGCAGCTCAGCATTGCAGAAGTCAATGGGATCTTGACTAATTTAGTTCCACTAACAGTGTCAGCCAGGTGCTAGAGGGGCCCTGCCCTGAGTGGCGAGTCCCTCATTCAGTCTGGTTCCAGGTAGTGCAGTGCTCTCTAGTGGGTTCCCAGACAACTCTGGGGCAGGGGGTTGTAGAGGAACAGAGATGAGGAGCAAGGGAGTGCAAAGCTGTGAGAAGAAGCAGGCCCTCCTGCTCTGAGAGAGAAAAGGAGGGAGGAGAGAGCTCTGACACCTGCCCTGCAGGAAGTGCTCACTTGTTATACTCACTTGGCTTAGAAAGGCTGCTTGTTTGATTATGCAGGCCTCTGCCACAGAAATGCAGAGAAGCTTTCCATGATGGCATTGTAGTTGAGACCTTCTCCATGCTTACCCACCGTATCACTTCCTGCAGTTGTGTCATAAGATGGCAGGCCCTCAAAACATGAGAAAGTCAGGGGTTCTAAGATCTTGTTGACATGGCAAATGATAGTTGAATCTGGATGTGCACCACCCTCTTAAGCCAGGGGAAACCTGACTTAAATAGGGAGGGAGAAGGAAGGAGGGACTAGAAGAAAACTACTTAATTAGCTATACCCCCTGGCCTTTAGGTAACTCATAATATGGAAATCTCTTGAGGCTGAGACCAGTAGTCATGCCCTCTACCTGTGTAGGTCACACCTCTTTGGGAGGGGCTACTTAGCCTATGTGACTGAATGGTGCACATCAAATGGAGGAATTAGTGTGTCAGGACCCTGGGTTCTGGGGCGTGGCTGAACACCTGCCTTTGCCCCATTAGTGTTCAGGTTCTTGACCTATGCCACACCAAAAACCAAGACATCTTATATGGCCGCACATGTTTGTATGTCTCTCTGAGTGTGAGTGTGTGTGCACACGTGTGTTTGTGAGAGTGTAAGAGAGAAACGGAGAGAAACACACACAGAGAGACAGACAGACAGACAGACAGAAAGACAAACAGATAAAGAAAGAGAAATATCGAGACAGAGAGATTCTCTTATTTAGGTTTTGCTGTAAAATTATTATTTTCTTGTGTTTTCTTGAGTATAGTTAAATTTTTTTGTTAGAATTTCCTTCTAGCATCCTCTGTACTGTCGGATAAGTGGAAATATTCAAATTTGTCATGAAATATCTTGCTTTCTTCATATAACGGTTGAAAGCTTTGGTGGATATATTAGTCAGGGGTGACATCGGTTGACTCTTGGGGTCTGCAGGACATCCATCCAGGCCTTTATAGCTCTTAAAGTCTCAGTTGAGGAGTCATGAGTAATTATAATATGCCTGCCTTCATATGTTACTTGTTCTTTATCCCTTGCAGCTTTTAATATTCATTCTTTGTTCTGTACATTAAGTGTTTTGTTTATAATGTGAGAGGAGCATTTTCTTTGCTAGTCCAATCTATTTGGTGTTCTATAAGCTTTAAATATGTTTATAGTTATAACTTTATTTAGGTTAGGGGAGTTTTCTCTGATTTTTGTTGAAGATATTTTCTGGGCCTTTGATATGTTCATCATCACCTTCTTCTATTACCCCTACTCTTGGGTTTGGTCTGCTCATATTAGACCAAATTTCCTGGATGTATTATATTAGAACTTCGTAGATGTGGCATTTTCTTTGTTGGTGTATTAATTTCTTCAGTACCAACTTCTGTGCCTGAGATTATCACTTCTATCTTTTGCATTTTGTTTGTGATTCTTGTGTCTATAGTTCCTGTTCTCTTTCTTAGGTTTTCTGTCTCCAGAATTATCCCATTTTGTGTGTTTTTTATTGATTATATTTTCATTTGGAGGACTTGGATAGATTCATTTTCTTCTTGAACCTGTTTGATTCTATTTTTTATTATTGCTTTATACTTATTTGGTTCCTTTTTAAAGTCTAATTTTTATTGTATTTTCCTGTAAAAAATTTAACAAAATATCAGAAGATGGAAAGCTCTTTCATTCTCATTGATCAGTAGCATAGTAAAAATGACCATCTTACCAAACACAATATACATACTCAGTGCAGTGTGAAATAGCCTTGATTTCATTGTTACAGAAGATAACACCAATGACTGAAGTACTAAGTTCAACACTTACAAAATGGTACCTCCTGAACCTAAAAAGCTTCTGTATAGCAAGGGACACACTCAATAGGACAAATCAGCAACCTACAGGTTGGGAAAAAATTCTTCAGTAACCCCATATCATATAGAGAACTAATATTCAAAATTTAATTAGATTCCAAGGAGTTAACCTCCAAAAAACCAAAGAACCCAAAAAAATGGGGTACAAATCTAAACCAAGAACTCTCAAAAGAGAAATTACTAATGGCAGAGCAGCACTTAAAGAAATGTTTAAAGTTTTTAGTGATCAGTGATATGTAAATTAAAATAACCCTGAGATTTTATCTTCCAAGAATCAGCATAGCTAGAACTAAACTAAAACTCATTTGACAGCACATATTGGAGAAGATGTACAGAAAGAGGAACACTCTTCTATTTGTGATGGGATTAAAAACTGGTACAACCACTCTGGAAATCAATCTGAAGTTTCCTCAGAAAATTGGAAATGGATCTACCTGAAAACCCAGCTATACTACTCTTGGGCATATACCCAATCGATCCCCCACTATTCCACAGGGGCTCATGAACACTATATTTATGGTAGCCTTATTTGAGATAGCCAGAAGTGACTATTAAACAAAATAGTACAGCATACCCAGTATAAAATTCACAGAACTCTAGGAGGTTAACAAGCTAAAGAGCCCAAGTGAGGATGCCTAAATCCCATTTGGGATGGAGATGAAAACAATCATGTAGGAGTGAGAGTGGTATGTGGGAGAAAGTGGGGACAGGTAGGAAAAATGGGAACATGATGAGGTATTGGGAGGGGCAGGTATAAAGCCCTACAGGCCAGCAGAAATAATAGAAACATGCAAATTTGATAGTTAGCAGGGGGCTATCTAGAATGTCTCAGAGACCTGGGAGGTGAGAGACTCTCAGGACTCAAAGGAAAGGACCTTAGATTAAATGCCCAATAGTGAGGAGAGGGATCCTGGGGAGTACACCTCCAGTAGAAAGGCAGGGCATAAGTGGAGGAATGGGGTTGCCATGCCACAGTCAGAAACTCTGACCCAGTATTGTTCATACCTAAAGAACTGGAGAGACAAAATGGAGAAGAGACTGGGGGAAAAATGTACAATTATTGGCATAAATTGTGATCCATTTCAAGGAGAGGTTCCAAGGCCTGACACTGTTACTGATGCTATTGTGTAATTACAGACAAGAGCCTAGCATGGCTGCTCTCCAAGAGTCCCAACAAGCAGCTTGAATGAGACAAATGCAGATACTTACACCAAAAATAAATCAAGAAATAAAAACAAAACAAATACCATACTGCTATCATTTCTCATTCCAAATTTCTGGCTTCCCCTTACTACTACCTACATTCACATGTAGCTGTGTGTGTGTGTGTGTGTGTGTGTGTGTGTATGATGCTTTGTTTGTTAAATGTTTTACTTACATGATTTTCAAGGCTGACCACTTGGTATCAGTATTTGAAATTATTTACACAGCATAAATATATTATGAGATTATATACAGATATGCAGTTAATTCAATCACTGTAAAAATTCACATTAATACTCAAAAATATTACACAAATAATTTTATAAACAATATATGTGTATGTTCATAGATATGTAAGAAATTTCCATCATTGAAATGTAAATTAAATACACACTGAAATGTCCATCTCATACTTGAATAACTTGTCAGAAAGAGAAAATGAAAAAATGTTGAAGATAATGCAAATATAGGCCATTTTGTTGGACAAGTATAGATATCAATGATCACACTGGTGTGTACTGTTCAATAAACAAAATACAGCAGCATCATCACTTCTCCCAATCAGCTACTATGTTTTTAATAAACTACCAGTGACATGTGTCAATGAGAGAACTGTATAACCAGGTGAAAAATAGTGGGATTGTTAACAGTCACTGTGATATGAAAGAAGGTATATCATTATCAAGTTGAGAGAGGTTTGCTGATTGTGGAAATTTATGACTTACTGAGAGGAATGACAGGTGAATATGCTCAAAACACATAGTATATGGGTACTAAATGATCAAAGTTGCAAAAACGATTAAGAAAAGAGTATCATTGTTTATAGAAGGAATGGATAAAATATGAGAATTTATTAAAATACTGTTGTGTGGTCGTGAGATGCAGAAAATAATGTCCTGTGACAGAACAGGGTCGGCCCTGAATAAGTTGCATTAAGTCAGAAAATGCCGATACATGAAGATAAACACTGCCTGAGCTGAGTTACATGGGACATGAAATGGAGAAAATCCTGGAGTGGAGAGCATTATTCTTACAATTCATAGGGGCTGCAAAGGAGAGGTTATGGAGAAAAAGTGTAAATCCAGCTGTACAGGACAGACTGTACTGACATTTTACATTTGAAAGTTGTTTATTCAGTATGTATTTAATATTTGGGCCATAAAATTTAATGAAAATTTGCATGCTAAATCACCTGCCCATCTATTTCCATTCTGTATTTATAAATTAAGCAGATGGTAAAAAGTTATTGATCTAAAATTAGTCATTTCCCAATTTATGAGTTTTAAACAGTGACTGTCAAACAAATAACAATATGGAAATATTTTGCTAATGTCTACTGGATCTTCTCATGATTTCACTTCAAAGTGATACATGAATATAATTATTGAATTCATCAGAATTGGTGTGTTTCACACATGTGAGTGTTGCTTTTCTTACTTTTTAATTCAACTTAAACTTTTTTCTTCTCTCCTAACTTTTCTCAGATTTTAAACCCATTTTCATGTTCTTTCTCTCACCTAGAAAATAATTAAGATAGACATTCTCAGCTTTTTTCACAGTGAATGTAATGTTTTTCAAAAACAAAGCTTGAAATTTCTGTGACTGTCGAAAGAAATGAGCTGGCATTGTCAGTGTTAAAGTAATACCTTATATCCATGATATCCATAATGGATTTAGATATAATAGTAAATTTTGTATAAGACATTTTTTTAGGTGAGTAGGATTTTACTTCCCATTGAAGGGCAGCATGTTCTCAGATGCATATGTTTCAATACCTTCTTAGAGGTATAATTACTCTTCAGGTCCTGTAAAAGACAAGAAACCAAGTTTGAAATGTCTGTTTTTCATATAGACACAGACTTTACTGAAGAAATAAATTTATATAAAATCCAATAATGAACAGTGATGAAAGTCATGGAATAATAAATAGAATTATCTAAAAGAGAGGGTCAGATCTAAAATGTGATGTGAACAGTCCACAGGGAGAAGAGTGGAATTTTAGGACTAACTGGAGTCTATGGTTCATTCATCTCCATCTCCCTCTGGAATTTCCATCAAATATAAGTTGTACTATAATAAAGAAATCTGCTCAAGAGTCTTCCTTGAATCTGAAAGGAAGAAAAAAGAAAGAAAGAAAAGAAAGAAAAGAAGAAAGAAAGAAAGAAAGAAAGAAAGAAAGAAAGGAAGGAGGAAGGAAGGAAGGAAGAAGAAAGAAAGAAAGAAAGAAAGACACAAACAAAACAAAAAAACAAACAGGGTGTGGTGGTTTGAATATTCTTTGCCTATTCAAAGTGAGATTATTAGGAGATGTGACATTATTGGGGAAGATGTAGCCAGTTTGGAGTAAATGTGTCACTGTGGTGGTGTGTTTTTGAGGTCTCTTCCTATGATCAAGCCCTACCAGTGAGTAAGAAACTCCCTTCCTGTCTGCCTGCAGAAAAAGTCTCCTTCTGGATGTCTTCTGATCCAGATTTAGAACTCCAGTTCCTTCAACACCATGTCTGCCTGCAAGTTGCCGTGCTTCTCACCATTATGACAATAGTCTGGACCAATGGAACTGCAAGCCAGGCCCATTTAAATATTTAATTTATAAGAGTTGTCCTGGTTGTTGTAGCCTATCAAATTTGTGAAACCATACCTAACAACACAGGGATATCCATGAAGTTTCATCATGAGATTTCAGTGATGAAAACTGAAACATTTATGAGCTCATAATTGTCATTTTGTGTTTTTTCCATGTGAGACACTGCCTCATATTTTTTAAAAATATAATGGCAGAAATACAAGCAATGATTGTAGTATCATCAGTTTATTCCACCTGAGAAGAGTGTCCAATTATGTGTTTATAATCTGGTCTGAACCAAAGTTCTGCTTGTACTGTGCACCCCCTGGTGGTTCAGAGTAACTTGACAGTGAGGTTTATGTCTAGTTTCACACTGAAGTTGATTCATTGTGTCTCTTTTACAGTAATAAGTGGCCGTGTCCTCAGATTTCACATTGTTCATCTGCAGGTACAGGGTGCTCTTGGCATTGTCTCGGGAGATGGTGAATCGATCCTTTATAGATGGTGCATAGTTTGTGGTACTGCCATCATATTTAATATCTCCAATCCACTCCAGAGCTTTGCCTGGTGTCTGTCTAACCCAGTGCATCCAGTAGTCACTGAAAGTGAATCCTGAGGCTGCACAAGAGAGTCTGAGGGAACTCCCAGGCTTCACCAAGCCTCCTCCAGTCTCCACCAGCTGTGCTTCACACTGGACATCTGTAAGTACAGAAAATACTGGTTAATAAATTGCCACACACACCGGTTGTTTCCTCATATTCATGTCAACTCACACACTGAGAATCAGTTGCTCTTCAAAAATAATTACCTTTTAAAAGAGCAAAAATGACAATTAAGCTCAGTTTCATCTCCATGTTGAGAAGTGAATAAGAGAAGTCTTAGGATCCAGAGCAGAGCTCCTCTGCCTGAACTGTAGGTTAGGTTGGTCTGCTTTTCAAGGGTAGATAGAGGCCCCTATTTGCATGACTTCCTGTTATACAACATGATATATAGTGGGAGCCAAGAAGTTACAAGTTCCTAGGTTATTTGTAAATGGGCTGCACAAGTCAGTTTATGATAATGTTGAAAGAGTTGGTATCAGACTTCATCATTTTCCTTGAGAAAAACCTTATTAATTATGATCAAGTTCCTTGTATACTTGAACATAAAAGTTACACATTGATGTTTACCTTAATTCAGCTTTTCAATTGCCTGGGTTACAAAAGGGACTGACATCGGTTTGTAAAATGCTCATTTCTGTAAGATTTAGTTCCATAAGCCTACTCTCTGATGAACATGCTGATCCCTGAGTCAGCTTCTAGTCTGACTGTAGCTGCTTCCTGGGTTGATAAACTCCCTTTCTGAATTAAAGTCATGTGACATGCCTGTATTATAGTGTTTAAGTAAGAAAGTGCAAAATGTTGTCAAGCCCCATGTGTACCCAGGAGTTGGTGAATTTCTTGTTGTTATTATGTATTTTAGTTTTTCTTTTCCTGTATATTTACTAGGTGTACACTAGAAAGTATGGAGTGACTGTCAAGATGAATTTCAGTATGCAGATCATAATTGCACTTCATATATTTTCAATGTGTGCAGGCCCTGGGCTCCAAAAAATGGCCTTACTCTCAACACATCGCCCATTGAATTTACTTCTCATGGTTTATTTATGCCACATCACAGGCCATTTCCAATCCTGATCTTAATTTGTGTTCCTTAATTTCCCTAGAAACCCCTATCCTACATGCATCTATGGTAACAAAAACATATTTAGTCTACTAAGTTGGAATGTGTGGGTGACAATGATTTGCTATAAGCCATTGAATTTAAGGCCTCAGGATATGTAGCCAATTGTTTTTAAAGCTGGGATGGTAACAAGAGATGCAGAAGGGGAGCACTGTTTTTATTATCTTTTAGAGTTGAATAAAGGCATGTTGGGAAAGCAGACACATGAATCTCCATTATATTTGTGTGTGTGCAGGAATGGAATTGGTCTGCTTGCTCAGTGGAGGCTATGCATGTTCCTGTTGAGGTGTTTTGGTCAGAGAGTAAATTTTCTTTGGATATGGCCTGGCAGGGCACTATGAGATCTGACATGCTGGATGTAGATGGAAGGCTCTGTCCTGTAAAAGGCTGGAAGCCTGTGTGGGGAAAGTAGTGTTGGCATCTCATTTGAGAAAGGATCCTGAGAGCCAGGGGAGCAAATTGACAGCATATATACTCACTGAAAAAAAAGGTTAAGAGGCACCTCAACTTTTTTAAGGCTAGATAGATAACATCGAATTATTTATATTAGGGGGAATGATGGGGCAGCTCTGTGAATCAGAGAATGAGGGATTCATCCTCAGAGCAGGAGTATATTACTGCAGCAGCCCCTTTCTTTCCCTATCAGTAAATAGTGAGGGGTCTCCAATTATGTGTTTTAATAAATATTTTGAGGGGCAGCCATCACAACAGATGGAGGGAAGAAATCAAATTTTCATCAGGATAATGTTGTCTATATGTCCTGGGAATGCTATTAAGCTGATAGCAAAATGGGAGTGATTTTTTTTTTTATTAGCAGTTAAGCATCAGAGAGGAAAAGAGGGGTAACAAGAATGTCAGGTTCTTTTCCTAAAGTTTGTAGGGATCTATACCTGCCACTTTTAATTATATTAGTGGTTGTATCCACATAATTTAGAATTCAGGGTGTGCTGCCCATCTGGGTGTGGAGCCATTCCACCACCCCTTGGGGATGATAGAGGGCTCCACAAGTGTAGAAGAGAAAAGTAAGAGAGCGAGGTTTTTATGAGAAGGGAGTGGGTCCCAATTTGCATGTCCTCCTGCTATAGCTGATGCTATAGCATCAGCTGCTGGGTTAAAGCTGTACAGGATGCAGTTATCATAGAGTACAATAATGAAATTGATAAGTTCAGTAGCAAGATAAGTGTTACAATATCATTTATTATGTGACTGTGATAACAAACACTTCAGTGTTGTTTTCTAATTTAGCCAGTTCACTAGTAATGATCTGTGTGATGCTCAGAAAGAATAAACATCTTTCTTGTGGGTTCCTGGTGAGCTTGTTTGTACTGAAAAATTTCCATGTACTGTGTTGTCTTCAACCCGAGACAACACTGATATGGATACCTAAACCCCAAAATTTGATGACACATAAGCCTATTTTTTTTAAAAATAAAATACACTGTATCAGACACTTTTGTACAATAGAAACAGATAATATATCAAATTTATATATAGATGTCACAAACCATCATAACAGTCTGAGGCTTGATGTGAGAGTAATGCAGAGTTAGAGAGAAACATGATTCAAGTTCATGTAAAGAATTTGGAGTTTTGTCGGCAGGAAAAATTTAAGGAAGAACTGCCCATAGGAAACCAGATGGAGATGCAGACTGATGGGGGAAACTTATGGTTTGACATAAAGCTGGGGGACCCTCTTGGAGGCTTCCCCAGCATGGAGGTCATATCTGTGTCACTACTGAATAGGGATACCAATGCCGCATCACTTTAAAGAGTAAATGGTTATTTATTCCACAGTGGATGAATCAGAACACCAGGGTCAATCTTACTTAAACTTCTAGAGCTGCAATTCTCTACTGTGGCTAGTAACACCCTTGGAATTTGCATATCAAATATTCTTTCATATCAGATATTTTTATTACCATTCATAACAGTAGCAAAATTACAGTTACGAAGTTTCATCAAAAATAGTTTTATGTTTGGGGGAATCTCCAAGCATGAAGTAACCTATGATGGGTCATAGCATAGGTAATGTTGAGAACCCCTGCTCTAAAGTATTCTCAGAAAGACTACATTCTCAGTGGCTAGAAACAGGAAGAAAAAGAACACACTGCATGGTAGGAAGTCAAAGTTGGAGAACTAATGCTGACTTAGTTTAGATTGGCTATAGATTGGCTATAGATTGGCTATATCTTGTGAACAGTGTTATTTTGCCTTAAGTCTCACTGTGATTTTAGTGGATGTGTTTAATTGTGCCTGACACCAGTCTAAAGCTGTACTCTGTAGGTATTTTATCTTCCAAGATTCCAGCTGTATGGTCAAAAAAGCATGTTATGGTCACTGTAATATTTAGTAGGAAGCCCTGTTATCATCCCCACTCATCAAATCCCACAATACTTGGATTATTTACAGTATGTCACAGTGAAGAGGGTTTGTTTGAAAGACTGAATCTGCAGACACTTGCTTTCTAATAAGACCTCAGTAGGCTACGGGTAATTCTGAACCAGTTCTTGATTTGAGAAGGTTCTAAGGTTTATTGAACATGGAAGGTTATCTGAATGACCTCATCTCTTCAACTTCCATCAGGTCATCATCATATTACAGTAGAAATTGTTACTGAGGCAGAAGTGTTAGGGTCTCTCCCACTGAAATGTCTCCTCATCCTTGTGGTTTTAACAAAGCCTAATAGTATGTCAGGTATACAAGGGGAACATGTATCTCATTATTTACTAGTCACATGAATTCCATCTGAGTTAAATACATGCACTTTCAAGTCTTCCAGGGAACATACCTGTCACAGGTTTTAATTTGGATGCTCACAATAGCTTGCCCATATCCAAATGCAGCTGAGATCTTGCAGCTGTGAAAAAAATAACAACACCTTGTTCCAGATGTCAATGGACTGTTTCGTTAGGTTGATTCTAGTATTACAGTCTATTCTTCAGTCCCACATGTTTACTAGCTTTCTCAGTGTGACCACACAGCCAATATCAATAAAGTGTCCACTTTTCAATATTTCTGAATCCATGAGTTCTCTCCATCAGAGTCATCACAAATAACTTTTTTAGGAGTTTAGGAATTCTTAATGCTGTTCAGTCAAATACTTTAATTCTCTAATTATTTCTTATTTCACTATTAAAAACTGATGAGGACCACCACACATCCTCACAGTAATTTCATCTTCAGTTGCTATAAGAAAAACTTATGAGATATGGTAATTCATACAGAGAGCATTTTTGCAAATTTTGAGGCTTCAGAGCAATATTCATAATGTCCAATGTTGGATGGGCAAAATCCACATTAGAACCTGTTGATTGGCATCCTATGGCCAAATCCTGAAACACGGCACCATGTAGTATATGAAGATATTAAACACAGAGACTCTCTTTACTTAAAAAAAAAACAGCTCTGATGGAAATTATTCCAGAATCTGGGACCTGTCTACATCTTACTATAGCCTCCCAGTATTTCTGTAGGTAGAACCATTGGTCCAGTTACTGTTTACCAGGTCAAACCTCATAGGGTTAAATCTTTTCACAACCTCATTATACTTTGGTGAGGCTCTTAGTATATGAAAGAACAAAACCAGAGATGAACTACAATAATATCTTTAAGATGATCTCAAATTGAGAGAAGAAACACAATTCTTTGCTCTCAGTTGCTATTGTATTGAAATAAAAAATAAAACCCAAAGAAAATCACAGCTAACAACACACAAAATGGGTGTTAGCAGTGTATAGACACCATTATCAAAAAGGAATTAGTAGTTCCTAAGATTAGAAATAAGAATGTGCATTGAAGATAGAGATCTTATTTGAGTTCTCAGATATTACATACTAGCTGCCATGTTTCATCTGAAAGATTTCATTTGTAAACTTAGATACAATGCTGAAATTTAGCTTTTACTAACACAAGATTGTCTTCCTAGATGTTACTCTTTTTCTTAAAGTTTTGCTCTATTTTTCCTGAATCTTCTAGTATTCTCCTTTTTTTCCCACATTTTTACTGTATCCTACCAGTGAGTACCTGCAAGTATTCACTTCATGGCTTATGTGTGTATTATTTATCTACAATTACATTTGTTGTGACCCCCCAAAAAAAACCTAACTGCAGGTATCAGTATCTGTAGATGTCTGTTATTTCCAGAGACTGCTCTGTACTGTGGACAGGCCATTTGCACTAATATAACTTAGGTTTACCGAGATCTCTGAGTCCAAAAGTAAAAAAAAAAAAAAGTGTTTCAAAATGAACTCTGCTGGATGGAGGGTTTGTATAAACTCCAAGAGGAGGCTAAGAGACAGAGAATACTGTAGACATGAGGGACAAGGGTCACAATTAGAACACAGCCCAAGGGAGAATTCAAATGTCATAGAGAATACAAATACACAGAAAAGTTGCAGAATCTTAGCTTGTAGGTAGCAAGGAAGCTCCAGGAAGAACTGGAGACAAAAGAGAAGAAAGGGGTAAATATTAGGCTGATAAGAATTTCATTGTTGGGCATCTCCAAGCAAATTGAGATTGCCAGTGGGTAATGTTTCAAATCAGAGCGGAGAGGCATCCATTTTTAGAAGATCAAGGTCCAGTAGGGACAGAGGAACTTTTTGACACACCAGTGTGGCCTTTAGTGTAATAGAAGACAAAGAACAATGACATTAGGTAAAACTCAGATGAGGAGAGTAAGTGCATATAGAACAGCCAATTGCTGAAGAAGTGGATGGGAGAGACTTTTGGGGAAAGGGAGGGTTCCAAAAGTGACAGAGGATCAAATGTCTTAGTAAGAAGAGAGTTGCACAAATTTTGTGGCACCCAGAAGATATAGGGGACTCTTTAGTTAGAGAGATGTCCAGGTGATGTTTGCCCAGTAGAATATAGTAGCTTCAGGAACTTGAGAGAACACTTATGACTAAGGAAAAATAGACACTAGAGATAGTAGAGGGAAAAAGTGTGTGAACAGCACACTCTAGAATTTGGAGTAAAAACAGGAATGGTGTCAGAATCCAGCAGAAACAAATGATTTTGTGCATACTTTGGGATAGTTAAACTAGCAGCTTGAGTCAGAGAGGACAAATCTTTTGGAAGTGTGCTCATGTATATTTGAGGGAAAGATTTTTATTGTAGGTGTGAGTGATATAACAGTGAAAGGCATCTGTAAGAGTTTAGATTGAAAATGGTTTGCAGAATAGATATGGTCATGAGATGAGAGAGAGAAAGGCAGAGAAAGAAAGAAAGTAAAAGAGGAGATGGCTAATAAGTGAAGAAAGGTGCTGGGGATCAAGAGGATAAGCAAGAGAACCACAAAACTGCAAAGCCAAAATAGCAAAATATTATAGGAATAAGAAATTTGGTTAAGGGAAGGTAAAACAAGCATACGGGTTGGGGGAAATTCAGGGTAGAGGGTAGGGTGAGAAGTGTTAGAATGAACCAGAAGTACTAATTGAGACTTTTCCCAGGTTTTTTTTTTTTTTGAAACCTGATGTAGGTTAAGAATTATTAACAGAAAGCAAGTTCATGCATTTCTTTCTTTCTTTCTTTCTTTCTTTCTTTCTTTCTTTCTTTTCTTTCTTTCTTTCTTTCTTTCTTCTTCCTTCCTTCCTTCCTTCCTTCTTCCTTCCTTCCTTCCTTTCTTTCTTTCTTCTTTCTTTCTTTCTTCTTTCTTTCTTTTTGGTGAACCAATGCATTTTATTGTGTATATTTACAGGAGCAGAAATAACTCAAATGACAATTGATCAGCAAAGCCCACCCCAATGTGGGTGACCCCTCATAAGAGCTGGAAACTTGCAGCACACTGCACAGCCTATAGGCAACTCAACAGGTTGGAGAGTGCCCTTTCCAGGAGGCTCGGTTGATCTTTGTTTCTTCTGAGAAGTTCAGCTGGTCTCTGTTTCTTCTCTGCCACTGAGCTTGTCTGAGAGACTTCTTTGCAGCTTATCTTGCAAAGAAGTAAGACTCGCAGCTATCCTTCTTGTTTATATACTGAGGGAACTCTAGCCAGGCAGAGAATGGCAAACATGGCTCTGGCAGACCTTGCCCTTCTCCCCATTCCTCTGTCTTGCTAAACCCATTAGATTACATCATTACAGCTAGCCACAAGGTCTATTAAGAGGCTACTTCCTTCTCCTGAGGCCTCACTACCAAGTTCCTGCTATCAAAGTATTGAATATGAGGAGCAATCAAAAGCCCCTTTAGGCTCACCTAACTAGCATGCCCAATTAAATTAAACACCTCATTCTATCCTGGGCCTTCCTCTTTTATCTTATAAACAACCATTTTCCCCATGGGCCACGTCCTGTCTCCTCTCTATCCAGAGGCAGTCATTTGTACCCTTCTGGGACAAATACTTCTTTCGCGTCTCCTTGTCTCTTACCCCTTTACTCTTCTTCTCTCTCACACTGCTTTTGTCTCTTATCTCTGCCCTTTGTCACTTTGGGGCAAATAAATCTCCTTGTGTGGAGACTCAGTTTGTGGGGTGTTCTGAGCTGATATTGTTCCCTTTCTTATACCTGGGAGGACAAGGGGAGAAGTCTAGTAAATCTGTCTAGTTTCAGGACTTCCTGTAGCTGTTTTGGTTTACTTAACTTCTGTTTTAAGAAGCTTCACTCTAGGATAGAATGTTTCAATCTTCTTCAATCTCTCTCTCTCTCTCTCTCTCTCTCTCTTCTCTCTCTCTCTCTCTCCTCTCTCTGTATTTTGTTATTTGGGGTTTACCCTAGCTTCCTATGGCTGAATTACTTCTCTAGACCCCCCTTTTCTGCATTCTCTCTCTATTTGGATACTGGCCCAAAATCCTACCATCCTTTTCCTGACACTCTAGGTGCCCCCCTCCCCTTGACCTTCTCAAAACATCCATGCAGCTGCTGACATCTCAAAGGTGTGGCTATTCTTTTTATCCATCTTCCTCCCCTGTCAGCTGCCAGGATTTCCAGCTTGCCTGCCCTAGAATTTTTCTCTATATTAAAATGGTCCTCAGGCTTTAAGAATAAAAAGAAAATGTATCTTAAACTGGGTGTGTTGTACATGCCTGTGATCTTAGTCCTCAAGGGTGGAGACAGGGAATTAAAAAAATGAAGGCCACTGTTTCTACATAGTAAGTTTATGCCAATCTGAGATATACAGACCTTGTCTGAAATGATGACATAAATAGTCTTAAAAAGTAGGAGGACACAGAAGAGCAGGGAATAGAATATGTATTCCAATACAGAATATTAGAAATGATACCATGTGAAGAACTGATTGATGAGTACTCAACAAACATGGAAAAGAATGTTTTATTAAATCACCTTGTATAGTCACTTCATAAGCTTCATCCTATTTTAAAACTGGTGCCTTCTAGATATTCAACAAATGTCTACTAACCTAAGCAGAACTAATTTCTGAAAATGCTTCAGTTCATTATTAGTTTAATATATATTTTTAAAATTAAATGCCTAAATTTTGGTACCTGGAGAAGACAGTTGTATTTAAACAGTGGGCAGTACTATCCCGGGGAAGGTGATCCTAGGTTATATTTTAAAAACAAGCTAAGCAGGAGCCAGAACCCACAAGCTAATAAGCAGTATTACTCCATGGTGTATAGAAATCCCTCACAGATGGGTCCAGAGCATTTCCATAGTGATTCTAAATCCAATCAAGCTGACAGTGAAGATTAATCATCATAGTCAAGGGCCATGATTTTTAGTTCTCTTAATGTAAACAGTGGACATTGTCTCTCTTTCTCTTCCCTCACCCATAGATAAGACAGACAGACAGACAGACAGACAGACAGACAGACAGACAGACAGATACTGACATTTTAAAACAAATGAGATACCTACCCTCCTCTAGACCTTCATAGTGTCTCATACTGATTCTGCATATAGTCTCATCTCTCTGTTGCACCTGCATATCACTGATAATCTAATCTCTCTGTTTCAGTTTGACACTTCTTGTCTTCATATCCACTCTCCACTGTCTGCTGGGTGAGAATGGACAATGGGTCCTTTTATCCTCTGCCAGGAGAAATAGTTAGACATTGTCAACAGAGGCTACAAGAAACGTTGCAGAAATGGAGAGTTAGTCTGTCACAGGTCTAGAGTGTCCTGCCAACACTTGGTATATTTATCAGGCTTGAGTATACAAAGCCTGAAGACAAATGCAGGGCTGCCACCACTGTCTGCAAAGGACTGGGTTTCCTAAGCACATCATATTTCCACCGAATTCTCTGCAGTGTGCCTGTGAGACTTGGAGCCAGAAGCATTGACCCATACATGATATCCCACACTACTTGTGTGCTGTAATAAACATTCTTTGTCTTTCACTCACAGGATTCTTTGGCTAGCATCCACTAAACTGTTACAGTTTAATGTAGCAGTCCATGCAGGGGAAGCAGATCTCAGAACCTGGTAACCAGCCAGTGTGCTGGTATTGCATTCTTCTGCATGTCACATAATGTAGCAAAGGTCCTGTTCTGCTAACTGAGGGTTTAGAGGCTTCAGTGGCCTCTGCTGATACACACAGAGGCACAATTACCTCTCCATGAATGCCTATCTACTTTCCTAGACTTTCAATGCAGTTGCCTCTCTTAAGTTATATTAGACTTCTAATAGTCGATTCACGACTGGTGGCTCATCCTTCATCATTATTCATTCCTGCTCTACTCAGCATCCCGCTCTTTGCTCTATTATAACAACAAGGCTTCTCTGCACACGGTAAGCATGCCAGCCCTTCTAGCACACCTTTCCTCAGTCCTTCTACTGTGGAAGGACACAACCTCGTATGCACATCCCCCCCACACACACACCTGAGAGAGGAAGAGAGAAAGAATGAGAGAAAGATAGACAGATGGACTACACCTAACAGGTTGAATTGTAGCCTGTTACTATCCAAAAAAAAGTGAAAATGTAAACTGACCTTCAGACGTGGCAAGTCTACACATCACAACATCTGACCTTGGCATGAAACCTTGATTTTGTTTGTTTGTTTGTTGTGTTTTTTAATGGATATTTCATTTACATTTCAGATGTTATCCTCTTACGCCATTTCCCCCATCAGAAACCTTCTATCCCATCCTCCTCCCCCTGACTTATAAGGATGTGCCCCACTCAACCCCCACTACCACTCCCTACACTCAATTGCTGCATGCTTGCATCCAGCCTTCATGGGACAAGGATCTCTTCTCCCACCTATACCCTGCAAGTCCAACTTCCCCTATATATACAGCGGAGCCATAGGTCCCTCTCTGTGTGCTCCAGGCTGGTGGTTTAGACCTAGGAGCTCGTGTGGTTGGTATTGTTGCTTGCTCTCCTCATGGGCTGCAAACCCTTTCAACTCCTCCAGTCTACTCTCTCACTCCTCCATTGGGAACCGTTGATCAGTTCAAAGCTTTCCTGTGAGTATCCATCTCTGGATATGAGAGACAGCTATTATCAGGTTCCTGTCAGCATGCACTTCCTGACATCCACATCAGCATCTACCTTTGGTGAACACATGGGATGGATACCCATGTGGAATGGTCTTCAGATGACCCCTCCTTCAGTTTCTATTCCACACTTTGTCTCCATAATTGCTCTCATCAGTATTTGGTTAGCCTTCTAGGAAGGACTGAAGCACCCTCATGGTGGTCTTCCTTCTTCATGATCTTCATGTGGTCCTGTGAGTTGAATCTTGTGTATTATGAGATTTTGGGCTAATATCCAATCATCAGTGAGTGAAAACCATGTGTGTTCTTTTGTGATTAGGTTACCTCACTCAGGATGATTATTTCTTTTTTATTGGATATTATGTTTACATTCAGATTATATGCCCTCACCCCAATCCCCCACCACCCAGAAAACCTTTATTCCCATCCCCTCTGCCTCCACAAGGGTGTGCCCCACCTACCTCCCACTCCCCCCCACACACCTGGAATTCCTCCCCACTCGGTGTTCAGCCTTCAGGGGACCAAGGATCTCTTCTCCCACCCATGCCTGACAAGGCCATCCTCCCCTAAGTATACAGCTGAAGTCATGGGTGCCTGCCTTTGTGCTTCCAGACTGGTGGTTTAGACCCTGGGTAGCTCTGGTTGGTTGGCACTGTTGCTCTCCTTTGGGGCCACAAACCCTTTCAATTCCTTCAGTCCTCTAACTTCTCCATTGGGAACACCTTGATTGGATCAATGGGTAACTGTGAGCATCCACCTCTGGATATGTCAGACTCTTACAGGACCTCTGAAGAAAACAGCTACATCAGGCTCCTGTCAGCATGCACTTCCTGACATCTATATCGACAACTATCATTGGTACTGCACATGGACGTGATACAAAGGTAGAGTGGTCTCCAGACGGCCCCTCCTTGACTTTCTGTCCCACACTTGGTTGCCATATTTGCTCCCTTGAATATTCTGTCACTCCTTCCAAGTAGGACTGAGGCATCCACACTTGGTCTTCCTTCTTCATGAGCTTCATGGGGTCAGTTAGTTGAATCTTGGCTATTTCAAGCTTTTGGGCTAATATCCACATATCAGTGAGTAAATACCATGTGTATTCTTTTGTGATTTGTGATACCTCACTCAGGATATTTTCTAGTTCATCCATTTACCTAAGAATTTCTCAAATCATTATTTTTAATAGCTGAGTAGTACTCCATTGTGTAAATGTACCACATTTTTTGTATCCATTCCTCTGTTGAAGGAGGTTTTGGGTTCTTCCATCTTCTGGTATTATATAAAGGCTGCTATGAACATAGTGGAGCATATGTCCTTGTTATATTTTGGGGAATCTTCTGGGTATATGCAAGGAGTGGTATAGCTTGGGACCCTCAGGTAGTGCTATGTCCAATTTCTGAGGAACCTACCAGACTTATTTCCAGAGTGGTTGTACAGAGCTTGAATTCCCACCAACAATGGAGGAGTGTTCCTCTTTCTCCACATACTTGCTAGCATCTACTATCACCTGAATTTTTATCTTAGCCATTTCTGACTGTGTGAGGTGGTATCTTAGGGTTGTTTTGATTTGCATTTCCCTGATGACTAAGGATGTTGAGCATTTCTTAAGGTGCTTCTCAGCCATTCATGTTTCTCAGTTGAGAATTTGTTTAGTTCTGGTCCCATTTTTTAATAGGTTATTTGGTTGTCTAGGAAGTCTCATTTCTTGAGTTCTTTGTATATATTGGATATTAGCCCTCTATAGGATCTAGGATTGGTAATGATCTTTTCCCAATCTTTGGTTGCTGTTTTGTCTTATTGACAGTGTCTTTTGCCTTACAGAAGTTTTGCAATTTCTATGAGGTCCCATTTGTCAATTCTTGATCTTAGAGCATAAGCCATTGGTGTTCTGTTCAGGAACTTTTCCCCTGTGCCTAGGTATTCGAGGGTCTTCCCCACATTCTCTTCTATTAGTTTCAGTGTATCCTGGTTTTATGTGAAGGTCCTTAATCCACTGGACTTGAGCTTTGTACAAGGGAGATAAGAATGGATTAATTTGCATTCTTCTACATGCTGACCTCCATGTTGATCGCATTACCATTTGTTGAAAATGCTGTCCTTTTTCCACTGGATGGTTTTAGCTCCCTTTGTCAAAGATCAAGTGACCATAGGTGTGTGGGTTCATTTCTGGATCTTCAATTCTATTCCATTGATCTTCCTGCCTGTCTCTGTACCAATATCCATGCAGTGTTATCACTACTGTTCTGTAGTACAGTTTGAGGTCAGGGATGGTGATTCCCTAGAAGTTCTTTTATTGTTGAGAATGGTTCTCCCTATCCTGGGTTTTTTGTTATTCCAAATGAATTTGCAAACTGCTCTTTCTATCTCTATGAGAATTGATTTGGAATTTTGATGGGGATTGCATTGAACTTGTAGATTCCTTTTGTCAAGATGGCCATTTTTACTAAGTTAATCCTGCCAATTCAGGAGCATGGGAGATCTTTCCATCTTCTGAGATCTTTCTTCGATTTCTTTCTTCAAGACTTGAAGTTCTTGCATATAAATCTTTTACTTGCTTGGTTAGATTCACTCCAAGATATTTATATTATTGTGGCTCTTTGTGAAGGGTGTCATTTCCATAATTTCTTTTTCTGCTATTTATCTTTTGAGTAGGAAGGCTACTGATTTGTTTAAGTTGATATTATATCTAGCCACTTTGCTGAAGTTGTTTATAAGGTTTAGGAGTTCTCTGTGGAAGTTTTAGGGTCACGTAAGGTGTATATATATCATCTGCAAATAGTGAAATTGACTTCTTCCTTTCCTATTTGTATCCCTTTGACCTCCTTTTGTTGTCTAATTGCTCTGCGTAGGATTTCAGTACTATATTGAATAGGTAGGGTGAGAGTAGACATCCTGTCTAGCCCTGATCTTAGTGGATTGCTTCAAGTTTCTCTCCACTTAGTTTTATGTTGGTACTGGCTTGCTGTATAGTCCTTTTACTATGTTTATGTATGGGCATTGAATTCCTGATCTTTCTAAGACTTTTAACATAAAGGGATGTTGAATTTTGTCAATGCTTTCTCACTGTCTAGTGAGATGAACATGTGGTTTTTTCTTTGAGTTTATTTATGTAGTGGATAACATTGATGGATTTCCGAATATTGATCCATCCCTGCATCCTGGGATAAAGCCTACTAGAGAAAAGGATGATTGTTTGATGTGTCTTGGATTTGGTTTGAGAGATTTATGAGTATTTTTGCATAGATATTCATAAGGAGATGGTCTGTAGTTCTCTTTCTTTGTTGGGTCTTTGTGAGTTTTAGGTGTGAGCATAATTGTAGCTTCATAGAACAATTTGGTGAGTGTTCTTCTGTTTCTATTCTGTGGAATAGTTTGAAGAGAATTGTATTATGTCTTCCTTGAAGGTCTGATAGAATTCTGCACTAAAACCGTCTGGTCCTGGCTTTTTGGTGGAATGATTTAATGACTGCTTCTATTCTTTAGGGCTTATGGGGCAGTTTAGATGGTTTATGTGCACCTCATTTAACTTTGGTACCTGGTATCTGTATAGAAAATTGTAATTTCACCCAGATTATCCAATTTTGTGAGTATAGGCTTTGTAGTAAGATGTGATAATTTTTTAAATTTCTTCAGTTTCTGTGTTATGTCTCCCTTTTCAGTTCTGATTTTATTAATTGGATACTGTCTCTGTGCAATTTGATTTTCTGGCTAAGGCTTTACCTATCTTGTGATTCTCACAGAACCAGCTCCTGGTTTTGTTGATCTTGTATAGTTCTTTCTGTTCCACTTGGTTGACTTCTGCACTGAGTTTGATTATTTCCTGCCATCTACTCCTCTTGGGTATATTTTCTTCTATTGTTCTAAAGCTTTCAGGTGTGCTGTCAAGTTGTTAGTGTATCTCTCTCCATTTTTTAAGCACTTAGAACTATGAATTTTCCTTTAGTACTGCTTTCCTGGAGCCCCATACAATTTTGGTATGATGTGTCCTCATTTTTAAAAATTCTAAAATGTCTTTCATTTCTTTCTTACTTCTTCCTTGACCAAGTCATCACTGAGTAGAGCATTGTTCAGTTTCCACTTGTATGTGGGATTTCCGTTGTTTTTGCCATTATTAAAGAACAGCCTTAGTCCATAGTGGTCTGATAGAGTACAAGGGATTTTCATTCTTTTTGTATCTGTTGAGGCCTGTTGTGACCAATTATTTGGTCTATTTTGGAGAAGGTACCCTGAGATGCTCGAGAAAAGATATTATTTTTGTTTTAGGATGAAATGTTCTATAGATGTCAGTTAAATCATTTGGTTCATAACTTCTGTTAGTTCCATTGTGTCTCTGTTTAGTTTTTGTTTCCATGATCTGTCCATTGCTGAGAGTGGGGTGTTGAAGTCCCCACTATTTTTGTGTGAGATGCAATTGATGCTTTGAGCTTTAGTAAAGTTTCTTTTGTATATTTGGGTCTCTTGCATTTGGGACATAGTGTTTTCAGAATTGAGAGTTCTTCTTGGTACATTTTCCCTTTGATGAGTATGAAGTGTGTCCTTCCTTATCTTTTTTTATTACTTTTGGTTGAAATCAATTTATTTGATATTAGAATTGCTACTCCTGCTGTTCTTGGTACCATTTGCTTGGAAGTCTGTTTTCCATCCTTTTACCTGAGGTAGCTAACCTGTCTTTGTCACAGAGGTTTGTTTCCTGTATGCAGAATTATTCTGGGTTCTGTTATGTATCCATCTGATAGTCTACATTTTTATTAGAGAATTGAGTCCATGATCTTAAGAGATATTAAGGAAAAATGATTGTTGCTTCCTGTTATTTTTGTTATTAGAGGTAGAATATGTTTATGTAAGTATCTTCTTTGGGCTGTTGCGGAAGACTAGTTTCTTGCTTTTTCTTGGTTGTAGTTTCCTCTTGTGTTGAGTTTTCCATCTTTTATTCTTTGAAATGCTGGATTTTGTGGTAAGATATTGTGTTAAATTTGGTTTTGTCATGGAATATCTGGTTTTTCCATCAATAGTGATTGAGAGTTAGCTGGGTATAGTAGTCTGGGCTGGCATTTGTGATCTCTTAGGGTCTGTATAATATCAGTGCAGTATCATCTGGCTTTTATAGTCCCTGGTGAAAGTCTGTTGTAATTATACGTCTGCCTTTATATATTACTTTGCGTTTTTCCTACTGCTTTTAGTATTTTTCTTTGTTTTGTATATTTGAGTTTTGATTATTACATACGGAGGCATTCTTTTGTCATCTAATCTATTTGGGTTGTAGCTCTCTGTATATTTAAGGAGCCTATTTATGTTAGGGAAGTTCTCTCTATATTTTTGAAGACATTACTAGGCTCTCTTTAAGTGGGAGTCTTCACCCGTTCTTCTAGCATATTATCCTTAGGTTTGGTCTTCTCATTGTGTCCTGGATTTTCTGGATGTTTTGTGTTAGGAGCTTTTTGCATTCACATTTTCTTTGACTGTTGTGTCAATGTTTTCCATGGTATCTTATGGCATGAGATTCTCTCTTCTATCTCTTGTATTCTGTTTGGTGATGCTTGTGTCTGACCCTGATCTTTTTCCTAGGTTTTCTGTCTCCAGGGTAGTCTCGATTTGAGATTTCTTTACTGTTTCTACTTCCATTTTTAGATCTAGATGGATTTGTGTAATTCCTTACCTGTGTTGGTTTGTGTTTTCTTGCATTTTAAGGGCTTCTACGTGTTACCTGTGTCTCCTCAAATCTTTGAGAGTGTTGTCTTTGTACCTTTTAAAGTTCTCTGTCATCATCATGAGAAGTGATTTAATTCTGAATCTTGCTTTCCAGTGTGATGTGTGTTTAGGACTTGCTATGTTGGGAGAACTGGGTTCTTGTGATGCCATGTAAACTTTGGTTTCTGTGTTTACATTCTTATGCTTGCCCTTTACCACTGGTTAGCTCTAGTAATACTGCATTCTAATGGTTCTGACTGGAGTCTGCCTTCCAGTTATCTTGGTTGTGTCAGAACTCCTCAGGGTCAGATGTCTCTGTGATTCTGTGGATCCTGAGCCCAGTTGTTCTGGATACAGTGGCTCCTCTAGGATATTTCAGGATATGGTGTATCCACGGTAGGGTAGTAGACTTTTGCAGCCTGAGCTGCCGCATGTTGGGTGCCAAAATGTCAGGACTGCTCGATTAATTTTGGAACTCGCACTCCTAAAAGCCTTGGGGGCTAAATTGTTAGAGCATACTGCCCAAACTGCTCCAGCTTCGGGTCGGGGTTCAGCAAGAGAGAGAGTGAGGATGGACAGGAAAATGGAGAGCAGACAGAATGTGATCAATCCTGTTTATTCTTCAGTCTCTCTTCCTAGTCCAAGTTCCAAGTCTTGAGTTCCTAGTTCCTAGTGCCTCCAAGTTCCAAGTTCTTTCTCCAAGTGCTAAGTGCCTAATACCTCATTATCTTCTTCAGAGTCTCTAGTCCAAGTGTCTTCTTCCCTAATGCCTAATCATTACTCATTTTTTCTGTCTGCCTCTCACCTTTTATTGTCTCATAGAAGCCATGCTTCTAAGTCACACTTTAAGTCATGCCATTAGGTCTTATCTCTAAATCACACCTTAAGTCACACCATTAAAGTCTTGCTCTAAATCACACCTTTAAGTCTCACACACCAAGGGAAGATCCTGGGTATCTAAAACAAGATGTTATCAGAGTGTGCTCAGATGTTGTAGGCTGTTGTAATCAAGTCTGTTGTCAGGGTATAGCTCAAGATGGCTTCAAGGATGATAGCTGCCTTCTGTCAGCTCCCCACAGTAGACCAGCTTGGTATTTGCTGCTCTGAGTGTAGCACTCCTCTAGGATATCTCAGAATATGGTGTCTGCTGCTCCAAGATCAGTGGCTCCTCTAGGATGCCTTAGGATATGGTTTCCCCTGCTGTGAGGTCACTGGCTCTCTAGGATGTCTTCTGATGTGGTTTCCACATTGTCTGCTCCAGCCACCGGAATCCAGGCGAGGGGCTGAAGTGGAGTGTATTTTAGGGGCAGAGTTTTGGGTGCCAGGTATGCCCTGGATGCTCCCTGCTGCCAATTGTGCCCTTGGGCCTAGGCAGTGTGGGCAAGTGATCCTACCTGCTCAGCCACAGGGATCTGGCAAGAGGTGGAAGGGAGGATGATGTTTTCTAGTTAAACCATTTACCTAAGAATTTCTCGAATTCATTGTTTTTAATAGCTGAGTAATACTGCATTGTGTAAATATACCACATTTTTGTAATTCCATTCGTTGGAAGGACATCTAGGTTCATTCCAGCTTCTGGCTATATAAATAAGGCTGCTATATGAACATAGTGAAGCATATATCCTTGTTATATGTTTCAGTATCATCTGGGTATATGCCCACAATGGTATATCTGGATCCTCAGGTCATATTATGTCCAGTTTCTGAGGAACCACCAGACTGATTTCTAGAGTGCTTTCATCATCTGCAATCCATCAACAATGGAGGAGTGTTTCTCTTTCTCTACATCCTCGCCAGCATCTACTATCACCTGAGTTTTTGATCTTAGCCATTCTGATGGTTGTGTGGTAGAATCCCAGGGTTTTTTTGATTTGCATTTTCCTGATGACTAAGAATGTGACAATTATATGGTCTTTTGGAGAAGGTACCACAAGGTAATGAGAAAAAGGTATATCCTTTTGTTTCAGAATGAAATGTTCTATAGATATCTGTTAAATCCATTTGGTTCACATCTTTTGTTAGTTTCATTGTGTCTCTCTTTAGTTTCTGTTTCCATTATCTGACAATTGCTGAGATTGGGTGTTGAAGTCTCCTCCTACTATTGTGTGAGGTACAATGTGTGCTTTGAGGTTTAGCAAAGTTTCTTTTATGAATGGAGGCCCTTGCATTTGGAGCATAGATGTTCAGAATTGAGGGAGAACTAACATTAATCCAATGGTATTTGGCATGACACTCGAGATGGCTCCTTAGTCTCAAACTCTGAACTTCTTTAAATAATTTGAATAGATGAGGAGCATCAGTCATTGTTCCAAATGCCTGTCTAAATCCTCTTGTGTTTCTTTTCAGATTATATAAATCTTTTGCCTTTTACTAACATACTCTTTTATAGTAGGCATTCACTAAAACAAAAGAAAACACAGTCACATTGTACGTTCTTAATACTAAAAAGATTTTCTGGGATATATAAGTTGTGGGACCAAAAACCATAGTTGTTGGTGTTTCCTTCATAAGCAAAAATATGCATATTGATACGTATTATAGTTATATATATATATATATAAATGTTTGGAACTTGGCACCATTCACTCAGTGTGTGAATGTGTATATCTATCTTTCTGTCTGTATTTATATTTGCATATGCATGTATAAGTTTTTTGGAGATTTAAGTATTATCAAATGTGTATTCATGTGAATATCCACGTATATGCAAAGTGGTTGAAAATTGCTCATTAGGACTTGCTTCATCCACTAATTGTGTGTGTGTGTGTGTCTCTATATTATCACTTAAAAACACATTCTTTTCTTGGGTTTCTAGTAGCTGCATAAGTTCTTTTAAAATTTGTAGGGTAAAGGATCCTATGAATGGTCCTATCTTCTTTATTATTTAAAAATAACTATAAAACAGTCAAACTGTTCTTGTAATGACAGACTTGTTTAAGAGCCCTTTTAAATACCAGTGAATAAAAAGAGATTTCATCCATTTTAGACTCATTAGGCTGTAACCGAGTTTTAGATATCAAATTAGGCCAATTGGTATTATGGATTTTGCAGACTCTTCCTCTAAATTCTCTCTTTTAGAAACATAATGGATTATTCTCATCTTTATCATGATATTTATCATTCCAATATTAAAGCCTCATGAGATCAAAATATATTATGGGGATTTTATTTTTAGGCTTATCTGTCTAATGATGGAGTATCTTCTCCATGATTCTTCCTGTGAACGGAAGGTAAAAGTGACTTTCTCTTCAGACTTGGCAGTATGTAAAGCTTTCCTAAAAATACTTCAATAACAGAAACCTCAATAGTCATATCTTATGTATACTCTTCTGATACCAAACCTGAATATCCTTTCCTAGTCTGTTCCACTTTCTGAAACCACACTCCCTTGGTCTGGAAACAAGTAGTACATTGCTGTACATATTTAAGAAGCAGTCAATTGTAAAGTGCTGATTTTGATTCACCCTTTCTTTAAAGTATTTTGTGTTACATGTATTAAAGCACTTTCTGTTAGATTACTTATGGCCCATGACTTATTTATAGTTCTTGCCCTTTACCCTTCTCTATCTGGTCAATTTCTTACCCCGGCGACTTACAAAGCAGTTTTACTGAAGTCTTATTCTTACCAGAAGTAGACTTATCTCTATGGGTCCCTGTACATGAAATGAGATACACAGCTCTGAAGTTATGTGGTCCTGTATCTCCTGATTGAATAATATATATGTATTTATGTTATGATAAACATTACCGAACAGACAAAATATAGTTTCAAAAACCTTATAAAATGAATAACAAAAATTGTTGAAAACACCATACATGTAATGTTGGATAACAATGATGTTGTAGTTTTTTATTATTTAGGTTAGTTGGACTCAGTAAAATGAGATCAACTCTATAACAACTGTGCGAAATATATATTTGTAAAGTATCATATTTTATCAAGTATATTATTCTGTGCTGTTCAATGCAAACAGAGTATAGTTCTTTGTAAGAGGAATTCACATACACACCACACACCACACCACAACACACACACACACACACACACACACACACACATACACACACCACACAAACACATGAAAAAGACAAAAAAAGAGTGGAGAGAGAAGAGATCACGAAATGGGAAGAAACAGATACTGCAGAGAATCAAACTCATACAAGAGATTGATGGAATAAAAAGACTTGGAGAAATATATCAGACCACAGAATTCAAATCTGAGTTTGCCTTTGATTAAGTAAATAAAGTGACCTCCATTTGGACTTAATTGCTTTCATTGTGTTGAATTCTCCTTTCCATGAAGTTTATGTACCATGCACAGAAGAAACAAAATTAAATGAAA
>NC_133430.1:4621354-4674106 GCF_011762505.2 Arvicanthis niloticus | reverse complement strand
TTAGAGGGGGAAGATGCATTTGCATGCAGGGAGCCAGCTTTGCCTTCATAACTGGGGAGCAGACATAGTGACTTCACTTTGTTATTAAATAAGACCATCCCTCACTCTGACTTGCTATGGCATGAGTTTGGAATGAGATAACACAAGTAATGTAGAAATAACATCCAGATACGATCCTACTATACCATCAGAGTCCAACCTCCCCACAGACTTTTTTCTGCTCCTGTATTTTTAAGGCTTCAAATCAGTGTCAACCTTACTTTCACACTTGAGTTTTTGAGTTATTGATTCTTTATTAAGTCTACACTGTTCCTAATTTTCTTCTCTTTTCTCACTTACTATGTGTTATCATTTTTTCTAAATCTTTGTATACTGTTTTATTTCTGAACAGATGATCTGCTATATTTCCAATTGAGAGTCCTTAGCTGGAATATAGTAGTGATGTTGGTTAATCACATTACATTTGTGATTTTTACCTTTTGGGAGACTACTCAGAAAAAATGACATAGCAACTACAACAGATTATCCAACCATGTATTATGTTTCTATTTTCAATACTTACTCATCAGTGTTTTGTGTCATTGTTTTCTTTAATAAATGTCTCTGTTTCCTTGGATTAGATGAAATCTCAAAGTACCTTATTAATTTACATTTTCCTGATAGATCAATATTGTGAAAACTTGAAAAAGTATTTATTATTCAATTGTTTTGTGCACTTTTTCCATTACAAAAAGAAACTAACTTGTTTTCAGTGTATATCTGTTGTCTGCTGGTGGAGTTAATTCATTCTTGGCTTTCAAAGGTGAGGGTAGAATTATGTGGCTTGTACAGACAAATGAGTGATTAAACAACAGTTCCTTTTTTGTATCTGATCTCACTCTATATCATGCATGAAATGCTCTCTCTGTCTGATCCATTTTAGTCCTTTCAGCTCATGACTGACCACTAGAGCTTTTGGAATGCTCTGTAAGCTTTCTGATGGTCAGAGCAACACAGAAGCAGATTAAGAACATCACAATGTATGTGTTGTGTGGGTGATTTTGGAATTTTCCTAATCATAGTGTAATGCTTTGAAATGCCAGGACAATAGAATTCTGACAAGATGTCTGATATTGGAATGGATACTGTCTGTTGAAGCGTCTATGAGTTACAGCAATGGGGTGGTCTCTACATTGCAGAAGGATAATCTCTGGTGACAGGTGTATATATAAAGAACCTGCACAAATATGTTTATAATAATCCTACCTACACTTCCATCATTTATCATTGTATGTGAGCTCCTCACTCCTGGAAGAGAAATGAGTAAGTGTTAAAATGATCAAGCAGAAGTAGAATTAACTGAAGGAGGGAGACACCAACACTCACAGGAATTCACACATCTTCACATTGCTCTGGCTCCCTAAAGGATGAGAATTCCTTTCCTTTTTCACAGTGGGAGGTGTTTTTCAATTCATAAAACAATGAGACTATCTAATAGCCTCTTATTAAACACCATAAATATGTTTTATTCTGAAGAACTCCCTTGATGAATATTTACTAATGTCTACAAGAAGCTTTGTATAGAAAACGAAGACAAGCAAAGGTACTAATGTATCTCTGAGAAAAGTCACAGTTTTATTTAAGTATCCTCAGAGGAACATTCTTAGTATTAGTGGTTATTTCCTTAATTTCAGCAGCAAAGGCAACATTTAAACAGCCAGCTTTCACACACTTCTAAATATTCACTTATGTTCCTAATAACACACGGAAAACACGTTGCCTAAGTTTTGTCCACGTTTTTATTCCTTCAGTTCCTCCTTGGTTATGCTAGACTGGTGCAATGGTAACACATGTTCAATCACATGACTAAAGGAGTGGCAACACCATGTGAGTCAGGAGTGAGAGGTGCATTCCCTGCAGCCTAAGGAGCTAAGTTGTTGCAAGCAGTAGCAGTATGTAATAACAAGTCTCCTAGTTAAACCCAGGGTAAGAACAGACCATTATTCATGCAGAAAAGAATGTGAACATTCTTGACAAGAAAAATGCCTTATCATTATAGAATGTGCTTTAGCTTTAATGGATACAGGGTGAGTATCTGCCTCTTGTACAACTGTCAAATCTCAGTCACAAAGAAAGCAGAATACAACTTAACTGAACTTGAAATTTAAAATTATTATAATATATTTATAATAGTATTTCTAAAACATATTCTGAGCATATTATACCCAAGAATGCATTTGTCAGCCCTTGTCTGAAGGTCTCATAATACATCTAGGCCTGGATTCTCACAGGTGTTTTGAAATTCACGTCATGGGTTTCAATCACCAGTAAAATTTAATAACCCCAACCAACAACATCATTTGTTTTTAATACTAATGTTAGTTTCATTCTTATCCCCTTGCACAAAGCTCAACTCCAAGTGGATAAAGGACCTTCACATAAGCCAGATACACTGAAACTAATAGAAGAGAAGGTGGGGAGACCCTCGAATACCTAGGCACAGGGGAAAAGTTCCTGAACAGAACACCAATGGCTTATGCTCTAAGATCAAGAATCGACAAATGCGACCTCATCAAATTGCAAAGCTTCTGTAAGGCAAAGGACACTGTCAAAAAGACAAAACGGCAACCAACAGATTGGGAAAAATCATTACCAATCCTACATCTGATAGGGGGCTAATATCGAATATTTACAAAGAACTCAAGAAATTAGATGCCAAACAACAAAATAACCCCCATTAAAAATGGGGTACAGAGCTAAACAAAGAATTCTCAACTGAGGAAACTGGAATGGCTGAGAAGCACCTTAAGAAATGCTCAACATCCTTAGTCATCAGGGAAATGCAAATCAAAACAACACTGAGATACCACCTCACACCAGTCAGAATTGCTAAGATCAAAAACTCAGGCGATAGTAGATGCTGGCGAGGATGTGAAGAAAGAGGAACACTCCTTCATTGTTGGTGGGGTTGCAAGCTGGTACAACCACTTTGGAAGTCAATCTGGCGGTTCCTCAGAAAACTGGACATAGCACTACCTGAGGACCCAGCTATACCACTCCTGGGCATATACCCAGAAAATGCCCCAACAAATAACAAGGACACATGCTCCACTATGTTCATGCTTCCTTAGGATGAGGTACTGGTGCCCACAGGGAAGTCACATCTTCCTTGTTGATGCCCTTCACTATGTTGTAAAAAAAATGCATTCTGCATTTAAATATATTCATAAGAATTAAAGACATTTATTTGAAATTATTCAGACAGAATATTTTTTACCATTCACATTCCTACTCCACTTCTATTGACCTGTAGCTCCCTGTGTGGCCAGTTCTCCCTGCTGGCCATGAGCACCTTGTGGAGAGTTTTGTGTTACAGATCACAATTTTCTTTCTTAAACACTCTCTAATTACTCTTTTTTTCTCTCACACTCTAATATATGGCAGTGTCCTCATTTCTCAGCCTGTGATTTGTAAATTCATTAAGTTCTTAGAATTAATTGTTCCTGTTGATGGCATATTTTTCTTCACAGACTCTGCATAGGTTTGGCACTCCTGTCATAACAATTCTAGCTACTTCTCTGCAGCTTGCTGAATTCAGTTTATGTAGTAATCACTGAAGGTGAATCCAGAGGCTTCAGAAGAGAGTTTAAGAGACACTCAAGGCTGTACCAAGCTCCCTCCAGATTCTACCACCTGCCCCTCACCATGTATGCCTAAAGCAGAGAAGATTCTTGTCAGAAAACTGTCACATATATCTACTATCATTCTTATGCATGTCCTCTTATAGAAACAGAGTCCCTTCTCTGCATACTATGTTTTAAAAGAGCCACAAGAAAAATCCATCTAAGCCCCAACTCCAAAAGTGTAGTCTATTTTCAGTGCTAGTCACTAAGAGGGAATACCTGGCTGGAGTCCAGGGCTCAGCTCCTCTGCCAAGGGTGAGGCTCAGCACAGGGCTGGTTTTGATGAGTAGAAGAAGCCTCTATTTGCATCAACTCTTCCTATTTTTTAAGTTGTGGGGTGGAAATCTGTAAGACCACAGTGGTCTGAGAAGATGCAAGGGTCATTTTGATCATTGACCAATATGATAATTATGTGTATTTATGTAATGTCTTTTATAAAATATGAAATTTAAATAGCATCACACACTGTCATCTTTCTTACACACACTGTCATCTTTCCAGATTAGGCTCAGGTCTAGAGTATAATCCGCAGTGTCTGTATTTCTGCTTCTCATTGCTCTTTACAGCTTCTCTCTGAGACAATACTTGGTCAGATTCAGCCTTGTATGATGAAGATTTAAAATCACCTTCAATGTGATAGAAAACCTTTGATTTGTTTTATTTCAGTTCATGAAATCATGAATATATATTTTTGAAGCAAATGTTTTTGACATCAGATGAATACACATTAACAATCCCACATTCTAAGCATCCATACACATGGAACCTTGTGTAATTATAAACATAGCCATGACATGAACACGTATTTTACCCTAAACACACCAACATATGATGTGATATCTCATTGTGACCTTACATTTTATGGCTCTAGTGATGAAACATTTATTCTGTGCTATGACTTTGTTGACTCACATCTTGTTATTTATAAAAACATCTTTCATATTTCTATTACTTTTGAATCAATATTATCTTTATTTCTTTATATAATATATATTATAAAGATATTGTCACCTTGACTAGAAAAATATAATTGGTACAAAGAATTAATACAAATATGTAATGCATATATACAAACAGAGATATAACATTTTCTCTTGTATCACATGGCTATCTGCCCACTGTAGGCCATTCAGAAATCCAGGGAACCTGATAGCTGCTGAGTTCATGTCAATGGATGCCTTTGAGATCCCAAATAAATGATAGGAGACTGGAAGCTCCCTGAACTATCTCTACGACACTCACTGCAGGGAAAAGACACAAAACACAGTAGTAACCTTATGACACAGACACCCTGAAGAAGGCTAATATGAGAAATGCATGACAGCTTCTTACTCAAGACTGGGCCTTCAGCCCTGTACTGTTTGGTCTTTATAGCATGGAGGATGCTCCTGAGGAAGAAAGAGGAGAACTGATGGCAGTGGTGAAACTCCCCATGAAGGATTAGGTTGCCTGTTTCTGATTAACACAGTATGTCACTGATGGCAGATTTAAGACTTCAAATGACTTACACTATTCTCAGACTTTCATAACTCTACTTGTTACTTGTTGATCATATCATGATCTTCAGTTTTCCCAGCTAACATAGTTTCTGCTTGCTAACATGCTGTCCTGTCGTGCTTTAGCCCTCTCAAGGTATAAACCAAATTAAACCTGTTTTAATATGTTTCATTGCTTATTGTGTTTCATAACAGCAATTGAAAGAAAACTAGGTGAGGCCAGCCTGGTCTACAGAGTGAGTTCCAGGACAGCCAAGGCTATACAGAGAAACCCTGTCTCGAAAAACAAACAAACAAACAAACAAACAAACAAAAGAAAAAGAAAACTAGGACAATGTTTTTATGTGAATTCATACTGTAGAAATCATTGAAAGACTATTTTTGTCTTACTGATTTAAAAAGGATATATAACATGACAGATTTATCTTCTAAATCACATGTTTTTCTTTAGAGATAAAATTATGTCAGTAGTGAGTTGTGAGCTCAACCAATACAAGAAGAGAATTTGAAACTAAATTATGAAGATTAACTGGAGAATCTCCATAAGGAGATTTCTTTTAATATACTTGTGGTTGGCATTATGGCATTACTTCATTTTGTTCCTAGACTTTCCATTACCTGAAAGGTATGCTTTTTCTCAAATTTGACATAGCAACAAGAAAAGAGGATTGCTTTTATTGGGATGATGGGAGCCTCTTAGTTTTTGATGCCTTATTCCTCAACCCAGATCTACTTCCTTGAAGCTGCTTAAACTTCCACAGCCAAATCATCACACTTCGTGCTCAAACATTAGGTCTTCCCTCTTCATGATTGTTTCCAGGACTGTCCAGCTATATAGCTCACCTTTTTATCTTCTGAGATGTTTTTGATTTTTGGAGGAAACTTTTTAAACTGTCACTTTGTTGTGCATGATATTCTTGGCTAGCTTGTCCCTGAGACATCCTGAGACCCAAGGCACACCTGCACCAGAAACATCAGAGACTGGATGACAGGGCTGTTCCAGGCTTTACACCAAATAATTAATTTAAGGCTTTAATATATGTATAGTAAATCTGAGTTTAATGTCCTATTTCTCTGAGGACACCAGACTTCTAATATGTGATAATTCAATGGAAATTTAGCTTCTCCTCTTGTGCTTTTATTACATGTAAGTTTTCCAAATCATTAATGATTTGGTGAGACTTAGAAAATGATTCTATATTGGTTATGTATCAGATAATGTATCAAGACTTTATATTATTCAACTGAGAACTTTACTTGAGCATATGATTTTTGGTTACTTTCCTATCTTCAAACTAATACCAAGGACCTCCTCAAATATTTTTCAACAGGGTCTTTCAATTTTATACAGGTAAAAACAGTTACACAGATCCAACCTCCCTTTCATTTATGTCTTCTCTCACACCCAACACCTCTTATTCTTTTTAAAACAAAAATCAAAAATAGTTTTTCAAAAGAGGAGTAAGAAAATGCAAGGTGAGCCTGAAGTTCATGGTGATTGCTCCACTACCAGTGTTCATCACTGAATAGGAAAGTCTAAGAATCCTGGTCTTATTTCCCCTGCCAGAGTTGAAGGATCAGGACTGATTTGCTTTTTATAAGTTTAGGTCATTATTTGCATGACTCCTTGTTAAATGAGGTCTTCTGCAGTAAAATCTTTAATAAGAGAATTTATTAATGCAGACACAATACATGAAACAAAGGAATTTGTGGCAATTGTAGCATTAAAATATCCTGTTTTAAAATAAAAGATCATAAAATCTACTTCTGTTTCTGGTCCAGAGTACCCTACTAATAGCCTTACTCAATTCAAAGAAAGGAATAAAATATTCATCATTTATAAAACATGAACATAATGCTAAATGTAATTAAATGTATATGTAAATCAATGTTTGAAGATACAACCCCTTATTGTAGCATGGTAGAGTCATGGAATTAACTCTAAATAATTGATTACTATTATAAACATATTTAATAATTATAAAATAACATAAAATGTTCACAAACTCACATATACTTTCATATATATATATATTTGAGAGTGAGAAAATATGTGTCTCTGGATATCTGATGTTTATAAGTATATTTATCTGTACATATATATGTACATATATGTATATTTGTGTGTAGATATACACATATATATGTATATGTCTACATATATATAAATTTATACGCATACATGTATACACATACTTATATACATATATATGTATATATATTTAAACATACATGTATATACATTATCTATATACACATAAACACATATACACATACACATATACACAAACACGTACATGCATATATATATATATATATATATATATATATATATATATATATTTACTCTTGAGGGATGCCTTAAAGTTAACAAACTTAGGAGTCATGTCCCTATTTGATGAACTTGCAGTAAGTAAATTTATCAAGTTTATGATCACAGAATTTGGAGGTAAATCTGCAGGATGAATCTTGCACCATGCTTCAATGTTCAGTATATGTTATGAAAATATTAATATCTAGGTAAACTCATAATGTATAGGAAAGTAGCTGTTTAAATACAGACTTCTTTCTCTTCCTAAAAACTCCTCTTATAAGATGCTATAGCAAGAGGAGTTATGATGCCATTGTTCATGGGGTCTGATTACTTAACGGTTTATGGTGACAGTTATACTCTGTGTGTGCATCTTGAGCTGCATTTTTAAATTATTTTAATTCCTGTCTGTTGGAACCTCAAAGAGGAAATTCTACTGGTAAAAACTGTGATGTTCCTGACAAAACATATGATATAAATGCTCACTACTCTGTACATTAATCTCTCAAATCTTGAAGTTTGCCCTCTTGCTCTTGTTGCTGGTTTAATACTGTAGTCTACAGAACAAAGAGCAAGACAGAGTAAAAATCCCTCAAGATATGCCAGTGTTTTGTGTGAACCTTTGAGAATTAAAATAAGACAATGGGAGTAGGGAGACTTTCAAAACACCATAGTTATTTGAAAGCTCCAACATAGAACATCTAGAACTCAGATGCCAGTCCCACAGTTGAAGCTACAGGTGTCTCTCTTCTAAATTCCAAAGTTGCATGCAAACGTGCATCCCATAGACTATATGTCATTTTTATGTGTCTTTTCTGGAACATATTCTGTTCTCTTAGTTTTATTCATGATATTGGGATAATAGAGGTTGACAAGAAGGAAATGAGTAAATTTGTCATGTTATTCCTGGTTCCCTATGAACATGGGAGAATTCACAGTAGTATGTACCATGAAACATCTAGTCATATGCTTAATAAAGGGTAAAAAATAAGAGGAAAATAAATTCATACAAAGTTATATTTGATAAGATCCTCCTTGAACTTATACAGTCCAGGACCTCAATCACAATAAATGGCACTGCTCAGTTTGAGATGGTTCTTCAAAAATTAATAAAGGTAATCAAGACATTTCCTCACAGGCCAACCTGATATAGAGTATTCTTCATTATGACTCAATTTGTTAGTTCAAGATGTTGTATACTGACAGCTTTTGAATCTTGGGGAAAATATTAAAATCTAAGTAGTCTGTGAATACAGGATCAGGAAATAAGGACAAATGTCTGAACCTATTTCTCAATTCCCCAGACCAGAAATTTTATCTAGTATTTCACTTACAGTATATTTCAACATCAATCCTTGCCACATCATAGTAAGTAAATCTTGGGTTAATATTTAATCTATCTACTGCAGAAAGACAATTATGGTTGAATCACATATTCAAATCAACATCAACAAGAGGTATAGTGATACTTTAAAAATAACAACTGGGAACACCATAGTTTGAACCTTTTTGTAGAAATCAAATTATGGAAAATTACCCACAAATTAAGAATGAATCCATAGTACTTTTTCATATTCTTGATTCATACTCTTTCTATCCTATGTGACAACAGAAACCTCAGGGACTCCACAAAATTATGTCTGCACCCCTTCCTTCACTGACCATACATTCTATGCAAGTTCTGCTAAATTACTAGTACTGAATTTTTATAGGGAGGGAGATTTGTGCTTGGGTTCACATTGAAGGACCCTCACCGTGACATGTGCAGTAATACCTAGTGGTGTCATTTTATAAGTTGTTTATCTGCAATGAGATACTGCTTTTGTAGCTATATCTTGAAGAGTTGATTCTGTACTTCCATGAATATACAGAGTTTGTTTTATAAATATTTTATTTTTTTTAATTCAAGCAATGAATTCCAATCCCATTTCAGGATAATGTTGGACTAAATGCATCAAGGAATTACAGCAAGTGATACTTAACATGGCACAGAAGAGTTTTTGGGAGCTTCTGGACTGAACCAAACCTTCCTAAACTCCAAAAGCATACCTCACATTGGACACTTGCAAACAATGGGAATCTTATCACTAAACTCGTGCAAATATCTATTGTTTCTGTCAAACATATCCAATCACGTTCTCAGTGTGTCATCTAATCAATCAGCTCTTAAAAGACCAAGAAAAGGCTCAGTCTCAATTCCCCATCAAATGTTCTATGCTCAGTGCTGATCACTGAATGGGAAGACTTGTGATTCCAGAACTGGGTGCCTCTGTCATAGGGAGAGAGTCTTGGTTGATTTTCATGAGCAGAGGGGAAGTTCACTGGTATGTCTTTCAGCAATACCATGAGCTCAGTAATATGAGCTGTAGAGAAGCCAATTAAAGGTCAAGATAGTTCTCATTAAACAAGGGGGAAAATGGCATTTAAAGTATCACATTATTACTGATTTTCCTGGGGACTTATATAAATTTATTGAAATTGAAATCATTTTTATTTTCATGCCTGACCTCTGTGTTTGATTCAAATACTGTAAAATAAAGAAGAGGTGCAAGCCAGAGAATCATAAGTATGATTTATACCTGGTATATATGAAACTGTCTCTTAAAAATAAAAAAGAAAACAGGAAATAAAATAGAACCCCTACTTAGTATGAATTTTACTCATAAACAGTAATGTGATCTTGCAAGACTACCTTATTCTTCTTTGCACATAACCTCCTATGGTTTCTTGGCAGAAATTTATATGTCAGTTAAAAATTGAAGACAGATATATAAGCAAAATAAAATAATTTTAAATTATACTGTATAAGGATAAGTGACTTATAAATACCTACATTAACCTGAATCAACTAAATGTAGTTGAGGACATGGGTCAAGAGTATAATATTCCATCCATGAAGCTCAAAGTTTGATTCTTAAGAAAAAAATACTTCATACATTAAAATATATGCTACTACGTATTCATTAATAGTATAAACACACAAAAGAACTGTGTTTACAACTCTTAGCTTTTCTGTGACTTTCCTATAGGACCAAGTGGGCTTATTTCTTCCCATGCCATATTCTTCTGCCCCTTATCATATGGTGTCATCTATGTGGTCTTGCTTTTTCTGAACTGCTGGGTTGACATTTTCTGGTCTATCCTATAGGCCTCCCTCTCATCAACATTCTTTTTTCCAAGTACTGCCATTTGTCATGGCTTTTCTAGCATCTTTCATATCTATGTCTTCAACTATGTTTTTATCTTATCATATTATATAATGTCTGTTTAGTTACACATCAGGATTTTACCAGTTTGTTTCTTTAGCTATAATCCTTAGGATTACAAAGCCCATAGAGTTTCTTCAAGAGAAGAAACCAGAAGTGGAGAGAAGCATGAATGAAACATTGTAGGGTACTATCAAAGGGAGAATTGGTACTTGAATGTTGTCTGTAAATGTAAATAGCATTCTTGTTTACCAGAGGAACAAAAAACAATGTCTTAGTCCCCTCATGAATTTCTCCCATTTTGAGTATTGTATTATATACACCCAAACTTGGAAAATAACTATAATTTGAACATAAAGACTCATCAAACCATTTCAAGTGTAGGAGACTCAGATCAAAAGGAGTTATTACAGCTTTAACTTAGAAATTATTTAATACTTTAACTTTGAAAATTTGGATAACTCCGAAGAAAAAGAAGAACTCATGAATTCACATCATCTACCCAAAATAGAGTCAAGGATACAAATAAAAAAAAACCATTATCAATTATTTTGATGATATTCATAAGTGCATCAATTTAAAACAAATGTTGAAGACTACTGAGAGCCATTCTAATATGTCAAATATCCAAGGAAGACTCTATAAAAATTCTTCTTTCCTTTGAGAAAAGAAAGTGAAAAATATTCCCACATTTATTCTTTGGAAACAGAATCAATTTGATACCCAAACAATAAAAGCCACTATAAAATATGTTCTATTTATTTGATGAAAAATGCAAAAATATTTAACAGAATGCTTGTAAATCAAATTCAATAATTTAATACAGAATTTGTATTTTACAACAAAGTGGATTCCTTCCTCAGAAATCAAGACTGATTCAATATACATATATTAATCAGTATCACACAGCACATAAATAAGCAAATTCTGAAATGACATATTCATTTCAAATTATGCTTAAAGGTCTCTTTGAAAAGCTCAACATGATTTCCTGAACAAAGAGTGCTGAAGTCTTTTGGACTGGATATAATGTAGCTCAGAATAATGATAGCTACTCAGAACAAATTTATAGACCAAATTCCAATTAATGGGGAGAACTTTTTTCTAAAATCAATAATAAAACATGTATACATTCTTTCATTTTTATACTCTTTGTAGTCCTAAGTATAATATTTAAACAAGAAAATACCCCAGTCCCATGGGGCATTAAACTGGGATCATAAGACATGGAAGAAAAAACTAGAGGACAAGGGTATACAGAGAACCATGGCTTGTCTGTAGTCTGATCAAACCGTTATTTTAATTTTTTTCACACAGGGGTTTTATACACATCAAAGCAGGATGTGGTGAGGAGGATGACATAGGAGTGGAGGTGTTCTCACAGCGAGTACAGATATCTTACAGAAGAGAGTGTTGGCTGGTTGAAGTGATTTATAGTCTTTTTATATGACATAGTGATATACAGTTGGTATGCAAGCATGTAATGAAGTAGAAATGAAACACTCTACTGAAAAGAAATGGGCTACTTGTAGTGGTGGGGCAGTTTAAGGATATGTAGATATCATGGTGAAAATGCTGTTTACAGCATACATCTGTATAAATTTTAAACATTTATCAACTGTTACTTTTGTTTTAAAAATATTTTTTCTTGAAATTTTCATTCATGATACAATATATTATGAACATATATTAACATACTACTTCTCTCTCTCTCTCTTTGGGACCTCACAAAAGAACAGTTCTAACTCCCAACATTTTAATATATTGTGTTTTATTAATGAGTAAGTGGACTGGATCCAATTAATGTTATATAATGCATATAGATAGTAGCTTCACCCACTAGTACATAGAGAATCTCCAAGTGGCCACACTTCAAAGAAAGAAATTATTCAACCTTTTTCTGCAGTCATTCAGTTTATTAGCTTTTAGGTAGTTGATAGACTTGGGGAGCTAGCATACACTATGCAGGAAGATCTACAATGAGTAGATGAACTCCCTGGAGATGGCCCACTGACCTCTTCAGCTGTGATAGATAATTTCTGTTGTGGAATGACCCCAGAGACTTCATCCCAAGATTTGCTTCTTGTTACTGATGTGTTTTTTTTTTTTCATGTTTGTCATTGCCATATATCTCAGTCTATTTTTTGTTTGGAGTGAACACTAGAATACATTCCTGGCCTACAACTTAGGATAGTGAAAATCATTCTCAATAATAAAAGAACTTCTGAGGGAATCACCATCCTTGTCCACAAGATGTTCTACAAAGAAATGGTTATAAAAACCACATGATATTAGTACAGAGATAGGCTGGTGATGAATAAAATATTAACTAGAAATGCTTCTGTCTAAAGGAAATACAGGGGAAAAGATTGGAGCAGAGACTTAAGAAAATGTCATCCAGAGACTTCCCCACTTGGAGATCCATCCCATATGCAGACACCTAACCCATACACTATTGCTGATTCCCAGAAAGTCCTTGCTGCTGGGAACCTGGTATGACTGTCTGTTGAGAGGCTCTGCCAGAGCCTGACCAATACAGATGCAGAGTCTTTCAGCTAACCATCAAACTGAGCAAGGAAACTCCAATGTAAATGTTAGGGGAAAGACAAAAAAGGTGGAGAGTTTTGCAACCCCATAGGAACAACAATAATATTAATCAAGCAGACCTGCCAGAGATCCTTAGGACTAAACCACCAACCAAAGAGTATACATGGAGGGACCCATGGCTTCAGATGCATATGTATGAGAGTATTCTTACCTGGCATCAATAGGAAGAGAGAAAGAGGAACACTACTTCATTACTGGTAGGATTACAAGCTGGTAAAACCACTCTGGAACTCCATCTAGAATTTCCTAAGAAAATTGGAAGTAGATCTACTATAGACCCAGCTATACCACTCTTGGGCATATACCCAAAAGATACCTCACCATGCTATAGGGGCATGTGTTCTACTATGTTTATACAAGTCTTATTTGTGATAACCAGATTCTGGAAACAACCCTGATGTTCTACATCAGAAAAAATTGGATACAGAAAATGAGGTTCATTTATACAATGAAATATTATTTAGTTACTAAGAACAAGGATATCATGAGTTTTTCAGGCAAATGGATAGAACTAGAAAATATCATCCTTAGTGAGGTAACTCAGACCCAAATGGACATGCTTGGTATATGTTCCCTAACAATGGATATTAGCCAAATTACAGAATACCCAGTATACAGTTTACAGAAATCAAGAATGTAAAGAAGCAGAGGGGCCCAACTGAGGATGTGTCAGTCACACTTGAGAGGGTAAAGAGAGCAATTGCAGGGGAAAAGAGGTAGCTAGGGACATGTGTGGGATAGGGGATAGGGAGGGAAAAGGGTTCATGATTACATACTGGGAGGGAAAACAGGAGGTAAGCTCTGAGAGCCAGCAGACATATTGTTAACAGGCAAGCTCAGAAGATAGGAGGAAAGCAGAACATTTAGAATGTACCAGAGATCTGGGAAATGTGAGATTCTCAGGATGCAAAGGGAGGGACCTTAGATGAAGTCCCCTTCAGTGGAGAGAGGGAACTTGTGGAGTCCACCTCCAATAGAAAGACAAGGCATCAAATTGAAGGATAGGGTTGCCATTTCTCAGTCAAAAACTCTGACTCATAATTTTTCCTTTCTGAAAGAACTGCAGTGACAAAAATGTAGACAATTGAGGAAAAGGAGCTCCAGTGAGGCCCAAATTATGAATCATCTCAATGGGAAACTCAAAGGCCTTACACTATTACTGTTGCTATGGTGTGCTTACAGACAATAGCTGAGCTTGGCTGCCCTCCAAGAGTCCTAACAAAGAGCTGAAAGAGTCAGATGCAAATTTTTAGTCCCAACTAATGGACAGAAGCAGGGAACTCCTGTGATTTAATTAGCAAAAGGCTGGGAGAAGCTGAAGAGTTGGCTGATCCCCTAGGAAGAATGGAAGTTTCATTTAACCTGGAGCCCTGAGATTTCTCAGATACTATGCCACCAACCAGACAGCATAGATTAGTTTGTCCCATCAAGGTTATAAGTAAGAAATGGTGGGTTGGGAGCTTATGTACAATACAGCTTCCCAGTCACCATTGTCAAGGCACTCAGAAAGCTTACAGGTCAGCATCATTCTTTGTACCAGCATCAACATGTCTAACCCATTGCTCTGGCAGCCACCATGGCCTTCAGCATCCTGCAGAAAAAAAACCACAACTCTTCCCCATATTTAATACATGATTGGGATCATGCCTTGTGCCAGTAAGTGGATTGTTCCCTTTCACCTATGCATAAGTATGCCTAGTTATATGCTGGAGACTGAACTGCTAAATGTTGGAGCCCACACTGCCCCAAGCTTGGGGGTCAAATGTCCCAGCTCATACTGCTGCTCTGGTCCGTGGGTCAGGGTTCAGCAAGAGAGAGAGTGGGGACAAAGGGGAAGAGACACGAAGAATGGAGGCCAGACATAGTGTGATTCAGTTCATTTATTCTCCGTCTCTCCCTCCGGGTTTTCCTTTCTTCTCTCTTCTCCTTTCTTCTCTCTTCTCTGTCTCACTTTTTATCTCACTTTTAAGTCTCACTTCTTTAGTCACGCCCTTAAGTCATGCCTTTAAGTCTCATCTCTTAGTCTTGCCTCATGTCTAGCATACTCAAAGGAAAATCCTGGGTATCTAAAACAAGATGTTATCAGAATGTGCTCAGCTGTTGTAGGCTGTTGAAAACAAGTCTCTTGTCAGGGTATATGGCTCGAGATGGCTGCAAGAATGATAGCCACCTTCTGTTGGCTCCCCACAGTTGTAGAGTGCCATAGGACACTCAGCAGAAAGTTCTTTGGCATCCAATTAAAAAAATAAAAATAAAAGAACATAATTAAAAATAAATATGTAGTATACAGGGATAATATCTCCCTCTTTTTTATTTTATGAAAATATTGTTTTAAAATTTCATGGCCCCCTTCCACAGTCTCTTGTCCTTGACAATTATAAGACATCCCCATAATATGGGAATGCTAAATTGCTGCTAAAATGTCTTAAATGTTTGAGTGCGATAGCCAGTTCCATTACCTGTTTTTAGTTTGTTTGTTGTTGGTTTTTCTTATCTTTTTTATTATTGGGTACTTTATTTATCTACATTTCAGATGTTATCTCCTTTCCCCATTCCCCACCCCCAGAAACTTGTTAACCAATCCTCCCTCCTCCTATTTCTATGAGGGTGTCCCCCCACCCATCCAGCCACTTTCTTCTCCCCTCCCTTGAATTCCCCCTTCCAGCCTTCAAGGGACCAAGTCCATTCTCTCTCACTGGTGCTTAACAAGTCCATTCTCTCCTAAAAATACAGATAAAGAAATGGATTTCTCCATGTGTGTTCCCAGGCTAGCTGTTTAGACCGAGGGAGCTATAGTTGATGGACCACAAGCCCCATCAACTCCTTCAGTCTTCTCTCTAACTCTTCCATGTAATCAGTTTGATGGTTAGTTGTAAGCATCTGCCTCTGTATATGTCAGGCTCTGGTAGTGCCTCTCAGGAGACAGGTATATCAGGCTCCTGTCAGCATGCACTTCTGGGAATCCACTACAGTGATTGCATATGGTAATTGCATCTGGAAGTGATCTCCAGGTGGGGTAGTCTCTGGATGGTCTCTCCTCCAGTTTCTTCCCCACACATTGTCTTTTATTTGATCCTATGTTTTGTTACTCCTTCTAAGAAGGATTGACACACCCACACATTGGTCTTTCTTTTTCTTGGACTTCATGTGATCTATGAGTAATGTCTTTGGTATTATGAGAATTTGGACTAATACTCACTCATCTATGAGTGCATACCATGGGTGTTCTTTTGTAATTAGGTTTCCTCACTCAGATGATATTTTCTAGTTCTATTCATTTGCCTAAAAAATTTCATAAATTTACTGATTTTAATAGCTGAGTAGTACTCCACTGTGTAAATGTACCACATTTTCTGGATCCATTCCTCTGTTGAAGGACATCTGGGTTCTTTCCAGCTTCTGGCTTCTATGAACATAGTGGAGCATGTGTCCTTGTTATATATTGGAGCATCTTCTGGGTATATGTCCAGGAGTAGCATAGCTGGGTCCTCAGTTAATGCTGTGTTTAATTTTCTGAGGAACCACGAGACTGATTTCCAGATTATACAAGTTTACAATCCCACCTACAATGGAGGAGTGATCCTCTTTCTCCACATCCACAACAGCATCTGCTGTCATCTGAGTTTCTAATCTAAGTCATTCTGACTGGTGTGAGGTAGAATCTCAGGGTTGTTTTGATTTGTATTTTCCTTGTGGCTAAAGATGTTGAACATTTCTTTAGGTGCTTCAGGGTCATTCAATATCCCTCATCTGAAAATTCTTTGTCGAGCTCTGAACCCCATTTTAAATAGAGTTATTTGATTGTCTGTAGTCTAATTTGTTGAGTTCTTTGTAAATTTTGGATCTCATCCCTCTATCAGATGTAGGGTTGATAAAGTTTTTTCCCAATCAGTTGGTGGCCTTGTGGTCCTATTGACAGTGTTCCTTGCCTTACAGTTTTGCAATTTTATGATGTCCCATTTGTCAATTCTTGATCTTAGAGCATAAGTCATTGATGTCCTTTTCAGTAACTTTTCCCCTGTGCCTATGTGTTCAAGGCTCTTTCCCACTTTCTCTTCTGTTAGTTTCAGTGTGTCAGGTTTTGTATGGAGGTCCTTGACCCACTTGGCCTAGAGTTTGGTACATTTGATAAAAATGAATCAATTTGCATTTTCCTACACGCTGACATCCAGTTCAACCAGCACCACCTGTTGAAGATACTGTCTTTTTTCCACTGAATGGTTTTAACTTCTTTGTCAAAGATCAAGTGACTATAGGTATGTGGGTTCATTTCTCAGTTTTCTATCCTATTCCATTGATCTTCTTGCCTGTCTCTGTACCAATACCTTGCAGTTTTTATCACCGTGGTCTCTTTAGTACAGCTTGAGTTCAGGAATGGTGCTTTTTCCACATGTTTCTTTTACTGTTGAAAATAATTTTATTATTCCAAATGAATTTGAGAATTGTTCTTTTTATCTCTGTGTAGAATTGAGTTGGATTTTTGATGGGGATTGCATTAAATCAGTAGATTGCTTTTGGCAAGATGGCCACTTTTACTATATTAATCCTGCCAATCCATGAGCATGGGAGATCTTTCCATCTTCTGAGATCTTTGATTTCTTTCTCCAGGGACTTGAAGTTCCTGTCATACAGATCTGTCACTTTCTTGGTAATATTCACACCAAGGTATTTTATATTATTTGTGGCTATAGTGAAGGGTATGGTTTCCCTATTTTTTTTCCTAAGCTTGCTTATCCTTTAAGTAGAGGAAGGCTACAAATTTGATTGAGTTGATTTTATATCCAGCCACCTTGCTGAAGTTATCAGGGTTAGGAGTTCTCTGGTGGAAGTTTTGGTGTCACTTAAGTATATTGCACATATCATATGTGCAATAGTAATATTTTGACTTCCTCCTTTCTACTTTTTATCTTTTGATCTCCTTTTGTTATATAATTGCTCTGGCTAGGTCTTTGAGTAGTGTATTGAATAGATAGGAAGTGAGTAGGCAGCCTTGTCTAGTCTTTGATTTTAGTGAAATTGGTTCAAATTTCTCACCATTTAGTTTGTTGTTCACTACTGGTTTCCTCTATATTGATTTCACTATGTTTAGGTATGGGTCTTGGTTTCCTATTCCTTCCAAGACTTTTACCATGAAGAGGTGTTGAATTTTGTCAAATGCTTTGTCAGCATCTAGTGAGATAATCATGTGTTTTTTCTTTTATTTTGTTTGTATAATGGGTTACATTGATGTATTTCTATATATTGAACCATCCCTGCATTCCTGAGATAAATCCTACTTGATCACAGTGGATGATTTTTTGATGTGTTCTTGGATTCGAGTTGTGAGAATATTATTGAGTGTTTTTGCATTGATATTCATAAGGGAGTTTGGTCTGAAGTTGTCTTTCATTGTTTGGTCTTTGTGTGGTTTAGGTATGAGCATAATTGTGGCTTAATAAATGAATTGGTAGTGTTCCTTCTGTTTCTATTGTGTGGAAATTTTATAGAGAATTGGTATTATGTCTTCTTAGAAGGTCTGATAGAATTCTGCACTAAAACCATCTGGTCCTGGGCTTTCTTTGGTAGGAAGATTTTAATGACTGCTGCTATTTCTTTAGTGGTTATAGGACTATTTAGATAGATTATCTGATCCTGATTTAACTTTGGTATCTGGTATCAGTTTAGGAACGTGTCCATTTCATCCAGAATTTCCAGTTTGTTGAGTATAGGCTTTTTTTAGTAGGATCTGATGATTTTTTTTTTAAAAATTCCTCAGTTTCTGTTGTTATGTCTTCCTTTACAGTTCTGATTTTATTAATTTAGATAATGTCTCTGTGCCCTCTGTTTAATCTGGCTAAGAATTTATCTATTTTGTTCATTTTCTCAAAGAACCAGCTCCTGGTTTTGTTGATTCTTTGTATAGTTCTTTTTGTTTCTACTTGGTTGATTTCAGTTCTGAGTTTGATTATTTTCTGCTGTCTACTACTCTTAGGTGCATTTGTTTCTTTTTGTTTGATATCGTTCAGGTGTGCTTTCAAGCTACTAGCATGTGCTCTTTCCAGTTTCTTTTTTTTTTAGACACTTAGAGCTATAGGTTTTTTCTCTTAGTACTGCTTTTATTGCGTCCCACAAGTTTTGTTATGATGTGTCCTCATTTTCATTAAATTCTAAAAAGTCTTTAATTTCTTTATTTCTTCCCTGACCAAGTTATCATCGAGTAGAGCATTGTTCAGTTCCCACATGTACGTGGGCTTTCCATTGATTTTATTATTGAAGACCAGCCTTAGCCCATGGTGATCTGATAGAATGCATGGGATTATTTCAATTTTCTTGTACCTGCTAAGGCCTGTTTTGTGACCAATTATGTGATCAATTTTGGAGAAGGTACCATGAGGGGCTGAGAAGAAGGTATATATAATTTTTTGGATGAAATGTTCCATAAATATCTGGTAAAGCCATTTGGTTTATAACTTCTCTTAGTTTTACTGTGTCTCTGTTTAGTTCCTGTTTCCATGATCTGTCCATTGATGAGAGTGGGGTGTTGAAGTCTTCCACTATTATTGTGTGAGGCACAATGTGTGTTTTGAGCTTTAGTAACATTTTTTTATGAATGTGGTTGCCCTTGCATTTGGTGCATAGATGTTCAGGAGATTTCATCTTGGTTGATTCTTCCTTTGATGAGTATGAAGTGTCCATTCTTATATTTCTTGATAACTTCTGGTTGAATTCTGTTTTAGTCGATATTAAAATGGTTACTCCAGCTTGTTTCTTGAGATCATTTGCTTGGAAAATTGTTTTACAGTCTTTTATTCTGAGGTAATGTCTGTCTTTGTCACTGGGGCATATTTCCTGTATGCAGCAAAATGATGGGTCCTATTTACTTACCCAGTCTGTTAGTCTATATATTTTTATTGGGGAATTGAGTCCATTGATGTTAATGAATATTAAGGAAAGTGATTTTTGCTTACTGTTATTTTTGTTATTTGAAGTAGACTTATGTTTGTGTGGCTATCCTCTTTTTGGTTTGTTGGAAGAACATTACTTGTTGCCTTTTCTAGGGTATAATTTTTCTCTATTACCCTTTGTAGAGCTTGATTTGTGGAAAAATATTGTGTAAACTTGGTTTTGTCATGGAATATCTTGGTTTCCCCATCTATGATAATTGAGAGTTTTGCTGTGTATAGTATCCTGGGCTGGCATTTGTGTTCTCTTAGGGTCTATATGACATCTGTCCAGGTTCTTCTGGCTTTTGTAGTCTCTTGTGAGAATTCTGGTGTGATTCTGAACAGTCTGTCTTTATGCATTACTTGACATTTTTCCCTTAGTGCTTTTTAATATTCTTTCTTTGTTTTGTGCATTTGGTGTTTTGAGTATTATGTGACTACAGATTTCTTTTCTGATCTAGTTTGTTTGGAGTTCTGTAGGCTTCTTATATATTCATAGGCATCTTTTTCTTTAGGTTTGGGAAGATTTTTTTTCTATAATTTTGTTGAAGATATTTCCTGGTCTTTTAAGTTGGGAATCTTTGCTTTCTTATACCTCTATTATTCTTAGGTTTGGTCTTCTTATTGTGTTCTTGATTTCCTGTATATTTTGGGTTATGAACTTTTTGCATTTTGTATTTTCTTTGACAGTTCTGTCAATGTTTTCTATGGTATCTCCTGCACCCTGAGATTCTCTCTTCTATCTTTGTAGTCTGTTGGTGATTCTCACATCCATGTCTTTAGATCTCTTTCCTAGTTTCCTATCTCCTGGTTAGTCTCCCTTTGTGATTTCTTTATTGTTTTTACTTTCATTTTTATGTTCTCAATCATTTTGTTCAATTCTGTAACCTGTTTGGTTATGTTTTCTTGTAATTCTTTAAGGGATTTTTGTGTTTCCTCCTTAAGGGCTTCTACCTGTTTACATGTGTTATCATGCATTTTTTGAGGGAGTTATTTATGTCATTTTTAAAGTCTTCTATCATCATCATGAGGTGTAATTTTTAATCTGAATCTTGCTTTTTTGGTGTCATTAGGTATTCAGGACTTACTATGGTGGAAGAACTAGGTTCTGATGATGCCAAGTATCCTTGGTTTCTGTTGTTTATGTTCTTTAGCTTACCTTTTGTCATCTGGTTATTTCTAATGCTACCTACCTTCACTCACTATCTCTGACTGAAAGCTGCCTATCCTTTTATCTTGGCTGTCTCAGAACTCCTCAGAGTCTAGCTGTCTCTGTATCCTATGATCCAGAGATAGCTCCTGGGAGTCAGACTGCTTCTCGGTTATTGAAATTCTAATGTGCCCAAGCTCCTGAGATCCTATGATCCTATTATCCTATATTCCTATGTGTTAGAACTCCTGGGAGTCCAGTCTCTTCTGGGTTTTTGGGGGCTGGGTACAGAGGAACTGACCCCTTAGTGCTGCTCCAGGAGCAGACTGGAAGGGTCCTGTACCACTGGCTTTGAGGGAGTTCCTCAGTCCCACTGGATCCCAAATTATTCCCTGTTTCTGAGGCACAGGGGTTGTGATTTACTCACCTACATTTCTGGGCATGTTAGAAATCCTGAGAGTCCAGTCTTCTCTGGGTTTTAGGAGTTTTGTGCAGAGCTGAAGCCTTAGGGCTGCTCGAGGCCCAGGTACAAACAGAAAGGATTCTGTGCCACTGGCCTTGAGGGTATAGAATTTATTAATAAACAATAACAGATTTCATGTCAAACTGAGCTTTAAAAAGCAAAATAATTAGATATGTTTCATATAAGATATAGGTAATCAATATCTTGTTGTAATTTCAGTTTGTGTAGTAGTCTTATATGTCTTTCGAAAATATATATTTTTTGTGGTGACTATCTCTTGAAATTGTATAATTTATGATTCTGAAATAAAAGTGTTAAAAGATATAAAATTTTTATGGAAGAAACTATACAGTTGGAATTTGCCTCCCCCACAATCATTTAGTATGTGTGCATGTGAGCTTGATTTTCCCCCCTTTTGCTTCTCTAATTGCTGGTTGCCATAGACAGCTTCCCTGAATAATATCTGGATGGATTCCTGTCTACTGCTCACAGCACTGATCTCTCCAATACTATTCAGTGTCTTCCTTGGTTTACACTGCAGTGTCAAAGCTGTTCTTTGAAACAGGGTCCCTCCACAATGTAAATTTTTAATGTTTTACTCTTCTGGAAGAAGCAAGGCACCCATGTCCCAAAGTGTCTGTATGAACCACAGAAGACAAATTATAGAGATTAGTTCTCTTCTACTTGATGGATCTCACATATTAAACTAATATTATCAGATTTGCCAAGAAGCACTGTTACTTTCTCAAACTTTTCAAGGCTGTCAAGGTGTAGTTTGGATTGTTTGATTTTGTATAGATGATGTTAGTTCATTTGTGCAATAAGAATATATTATTCCCCAAAGACAGAATTTCATATCTTTCAAATACACATTATGAAACTTATATTCTGTCTGTTTCTTCCTCTGTGATGGTCCTTGAGTGTTGTAGGATGTTAAAGAAAGAAAGAAGAGAAGGAAGAGGAGAAGGAGGAGAAGGAGGAGGAAGAGGTAAAGGAGAAGGAGGAGGAGGAGGAGGAGGAGGAGGAGGAAGAGGAGAAGGAGGAGAAGGAGAAGGAGAAGGAGAAGGAGAAGGAGAAGGAGAAGGAGAAGGAGAAGAAGAAACAGAAAAAGAAGAAGAAGAAGAAGAAGAAGAAGAAGAAGAAGAAGAAGAAGAAGAAGAAGAAGAAGAACAAGAACAAGAACAAGAAGAACAAGAAGAACAAGAAGAAGAACAAGAAGAACAAGAAGAAGAAGGAGAACAAGAAGAACAAGAAGAAGAACAAGAAGAACAAGAAGAAGAACAAGAAGAACAAGAAGAAGAAGAAGGAGAAGGAGAAGGAGAAGAAGAAGGAGGAGGAGAAGGAGGAGGAGGAGAAGAAGAAAAAGAAGAAGGAGGAGGAGAAGAAGAAGAAGAAAAAGGAGAAGAAGAAAAAGGAGAAGAAGAAGAAACAGAAAAAGAAGAAAAGAAGAAGAAGAAGAAGAAGAAGAAGAAGAAGAAGAAGAAGAAGAAGAAGAAGAAGAAGAAGAAGAAGAAGAACAAGAAGAAGAACAAGAAGAAGAACAAGAAGAAGAACAAGAAGAAGAACAAGAAGAAGAACAAGAAGAAGAACAAGAAAGCATACTCTAGGGGATTGGAAGCAGGAACTTATCAACAGGGCTAAATCAATCAGTCAGAAACTAAGAAGAGTTAAAAGAATCAGTTAAATCAATTAAATATTTGAGAACATCAACAATATACTCAAACCATAAGATCAACTTAACAAAAGATAGAATATCAATATCTAAATAAACAAAATCTGTAATGAAAATGGGAAGAAAACAACTGAGACTATGGAAAATCAAAGAAACATTAGGTCTTACTTCAAAAGCCTGACCTCCACAAAGTTGGAAAATTTATTGCAATTAATAATTTTCTAGACAGATTCCACTTACCAAAGTTAAATCATGGTCAATAAAGTATTTAAACAGTCTCATGACACTTAAAGAAATAAAATTCATAATTAAATATCCTACCAAAAATTTAAATTAAAAGTTTATGTCCAGATGGTTTTAATTCAAAATTCTTCCAAAATTTCAAACTAAAGCTGGTACAAATACTTCTTATACCATTTCACAAAATAGAAATGAAAGAAACACTGACAAACTCATTCTATGAAGCCACAGTCACCCTGATACCTAAGCCACAGGACGATCTAACTTTAAAATAGAGAATTTCAGACTGATTTCTCTTAACTTTGGTCAAATATAATAAAATCTTACAACACTAATCCAGGAGCATGTCAAAATTATAATACATCAAGGTCAAGTATGGTTCATACCAAAGATCCAGTGAAGTTTCAATAAAAATGAAGTTTCAATAAAAATCCAACACAATAATCCACTGTATAAAGAAAATCTATAAAGATAATCACAGGGTTATCTCATTAGATGCTGAAAAGCCTTTGAAAAAAATTAACAATCCTTCACGTTAAAGGTTTTAGAGCAACAGGGGATACAGGGCACATACATATACACAATGAAAGCAATGTAAAGCTAGCCAATAACAAACAAGTAAATGGAGAGAAACTTAAAGCATTTTTACTAAAAACAGAGATAAGGCAAGGCTGTCCTCTCTATTCTTATCTATCAATATATTACTTGAAGTTCTTGATGAGATACAAATTTGGAAGGAAGAGGCCAAAGTATTGCTATTTGCATATCATATGATAGTTTACATAAGAAACACTATAAATTCTAACAGAGAATGCCTACAGCAAATAAACATATTCAACAATGTGGCTGGGTACAAAATTACCTAAAAAATATCAATATTCCTCCTTTTACACAAGTGATAGTCAGTCTGAGAAAGTAATTATTTCAAAATTCCTTTTACAATATCAACAAATAATTTAAAATAACTAAGCACCAGAAAGACCTCTATGACAAGAAGTTCAAGGCCCCGAAGAAAGAGAGTGAAGTAGATACCAGAAGATGCAAAGATTTCCCATGGTCCTGGATAAGTAGGATTAAGATAGTGAAAATATCCTTTTTACCAAAAACAATCTAAAGATTCAATATAATCTCCAACAAAATTCCAGCACAATTTTTATAGGTCTTGAAAGAGCAATTCTCAACTTCATTTGAAAAACCAAAAAATACAGGATAGCAAAAAACAATACTGAACAATAAAAGAACATTCAGGGGAAATGACTATCCATGGACTCAAGCTGCACTACAGAATAATAGTGATAAAAATTGCATAAAATTTGTATAGAAAACAGAAATATTAACCAATGGAATCGAATCACAGACTTAAAAGTAAACCTATACAATAATGGACACTTGATTTTTGATAAAGAAGCCAAAACCAAAACAATGGAAAATTAAAGCATCTTCAAAAATGGTACTGGACTAAGTGGATATCTATATATTGAATAATGAAAATCAATACATGCTCATTACCCTGCATGAAGTTCAGGTGGCTCAAGAACCTCAACATAAAACTGGATATATTATATCTCTATAAGAGAACTTAAGAAATGAACTTAAACTCTTAGTACAATAGTCAATTTTCTGAACAGAATACCAGTGCCTAAGGCTATGAAATCAACAGTTGATAAATGGAACTTTATGAAACTGCAAAGCTTCTGCACCTCAAAGCATACTGACAATAGGATACAGTCAACAGGCCATCAACAACCCAATTTAAACAGTATGAAAATTCTCAACAGAGAGAACTGAAATTGTCAAGAAGCATTTTAAAAGATTTTTCAAAGCCCTTAATTTTCAGGGAAGTAAATTTCAAAACACCTCAAGGTTCCATCTTTCACCCATATGAATGACTAAGATGAAAAACTCAAGAGATAGCAAATGCTGGCAAGGTTATTAAGCAAGGAAAAACACATCTTCTGATATCTGACGGTAGAGCCTACCTCTATAACCACTTTGGATAAGCAATTGGTGGTTTCTCAGAAGACTGGTAATAGTTCTCTGTCAAGAACTTGATATAGTGCTTTTTGGAATATACTCTATTATTGTTCCAACATCCCACAAAGGCTCTTGCTCAACTGTGTTCATAGCATCTTTATTGTAATAGCCAGTAAGTGGAAACAACCTAGGTGTTCCTTGATTGAAGAACGGACAAAGAAAATGTTCTACATCTACACAATGGAATACAATTAAGGTTTTAAAACCAAGACATCATAAATATTGCAGGCAAATGGAGAGAACTCCAGAATATCATCCTGAGTGAGATAGTCCTGAAATGACAATGGTATATATTAACTTAAGAGTTAATAGTAAACATAAAATAAAGGTATCATGTTACACTCCACAGATAAAAAGATGCTAAACAAGATGGAAGGTTCTAGGGAGGAAGCTTGAATCTCACTTAGAAGTGGTAATTAAATAGTCATACAAGGCATCTGTGAGTGAAGGCTAAATGTGGAAGAGAATGGGAGGTTTCGGATCCTGTGTGGAGCAGGACAGTCAAGATGGCTAAGTGGCCATTAAAATAAATGGAAATATGCAACTTTAGGGGGTGAAGAGTTGGCGGCATCTACAAGATGAAACAGAAAATCTGGGATACAAGGTTTCCCAAGAATCAATGAGGGTGACCTTAATTGTGATTAAATACATTGATGATTTGGAACCTGAAGAAGCTATCTCCTGTAGCCAGGCAGGAACCTCAGTGGAGCAACAGAGACACAAACAGAAGAACAAAATTTTCAACCTCAAATTTATTCTGTCTAGAAGAAATGCTGTCACTAGGGTTGGAACAGAGTTTGAGGGAATTGCCTACCTATAACAGGTCCTGACTTAAGACCCATCTCCTGGGCAAATAGCAGTCCATTACACTATTAATGATAATCTGTTTTGCTTGCAGACTGGAGTCTGGCATAACTTTTCCTCTGAGAGGCTCTACCTAGCAGTTGACTTAGACAGATACAGACACCTACAGACAAAGAGTGAATGGATCTTGGAGGCCCTTATAGAGGAAAAGTAGGAATGATTTTTGGGCCCTGAATAAGATATGAGCTCCCTAGGAAGCCCAAGATAGTCAACTCACCTGGATGCTCTGGGCTCTCAGAATCTGAACCTCCAACCAAAGAACATACACAGGCTGGACCTAGGCCTTCCCATTCATATGTTACACATGTGCAGCTTAGTCTTCATATGGGCTCAGAACAACTGGGAGATGAAGTGCCTAGCCTTCCAGAGATATGAAGTGTCAGTGTGTGGGGTGATATGGAAAGGTGGCTCATCTGCTCAGAGGAAAAGAGGAGAAAGGTAAGGGCAGGATTGTGGAAGGGGGTGAACTGTCGGGCGTTAGTGAGTGGGCTGTTATGTGAATGAGTAAAATAAAAATTAAAAAAAATGAAGATTTAAGAGCTCAGTTTTTCCATTTGACAAACTTCAAAACCCATTCATGTTAAAAGCCTTGAAAAGATCAGGAATTGGGGCCATATCAAAACATAGTAAACACAATATACAGCAAAGAAGTAAACAACATTAAACTAAATGGAGAAAAACCTGAAACAATCCCATTAAATTAGGGACTAGACCAAGTTGCCCATTCTCTCTCTCTATTTATTTGATATAGTACTCCAGGTTCTAGCTATAGAAATTAGACAACAAAAGGATGTCAAAGGGATACAAAGCGGAAAGAAAGAAGTCAAATTATCATTATTTGCAGATGATATGATAGTATATTTAAGTGACCCTAAATATTTGACCAGACAACTCCTTCAGCTGAAAAACAACTTCAGCAATTTGACTGGATATAGAGTTAAAACAAACAAATCAGTAGCCTTCATCTACTGAAAGGATAAATGGGATGAGAAAGAAATTAGGGAAACAGCACCCTTCACAATAGTCACAAATAATGTAAAATATCTTGGTGTGACTCTAACAAAGCAAGTGAAAGATGTATAAAAAAAGAACATCAAGTCTCTGTAGAAAGAAATTGAAGACATAAGAAGATGAAAAGATCTCTAATGTTCATGGATTGGTAGGATTAACATAATGAAAATGATCATCTCTTCAAAAGCAACCTACAGATTCAATGCAATCTCCATCAAATTTTAACTCAGTTCTTCACAGAGATTCACAGGGAAATTCACAAATTCATTGGGAACAACAAAAACCCCAGAATAATGAAAACTATTCCCAGCAATAAGAGAGATTTTGGGGGAATCAGCTTCCCAAATCTCAACTTTACTATAGAGCAATAGTGATAAATACTACATCTTATTGGTACAGCAACAGACAGGTAGATGAATGAAATAGAATTGAAGACCCAGAAAGGAATCCACACACATATAGTCATTTGATCTTTGACAAAGAAGCTGAAACCATCTAGTGGAAAAAAAGGTAGCATATTCAGCAAATGGTGCTAGCTCAAGTGGCACTATCCATGTAGAAGAATGTAAATTGACCCATTCTTATCTACTAGTACAAAGCTCAAGTCCAAGTGGATCAAAAATCTCCACATAAAACCAGATACATTTAAAGTAATAGAAGAGAAAGTAGAAAAATTACTTGAACACATTGGCTTAGGGGAAATTTTCCTGAACAGAACACAAATGGCCCAGTCTCTAAGATCAACTGTGTATAAAATATATGTTATAAAATTGAAAAGCTTCTGTAATGCAAAGGTCACTGTCATCAGTAAAATTGGTAATCTATGGATTTGGAACAAACCTTTACCAACCTACGTTGAATAGAGAGCTCATATCAAAAATATACAAAAAACTCAGGAAATCAGATGCCAGAGAAACAAATAATCCTATTTAAAATGGGGTAGAGAGCTAAACAAAGAATTCTCAACTGAGGAATCTCAAATCACAAAGAGGACACAAAATAATTGAATGTCATCAGTCATCTGGGAAATGAAAATCAAAATGACAGTGAGATTCCACCTCACACCAGTCAGAATGGCTAAGATTAAAAACTCAGGTGATAGCAGATGTTGGCGAGGATGTGGAGAAATAGACACAATCCTCCATTGTGGGTGGTATTGCAAGCTGGTACAACTACTCTGGAAATAAGTCTGGTGGTTCCTCAGAAAACTGGACATAGTATTACCTGAGAACCCAGCTATACCAAACCTGGTCATATACACAAAAGATGCTCCAACATATAACAAGGACTCATGCTCCATGATGTTCACAGGAGACATATTTATAATAAGCAGAAGCTGAAAACAACCCACATGTTCCTCAAAAGAAAAATGGATACAGGAATTTTGGTACATTTACAGAAGGAGTACTACTCAGCTTTTAAGAACAATGACTACATGAAATTCACAGGTGAATGGATGAAACTAGAAAATAGTGTCCTGAGCGAGTTACCCCAGTCACAAAAGAGTACACATGGTATGTACTCACTGATAAGTAGGTATTAGGAAAAGCCTTGGAATACCCATAATACATTTTACACACCACATGAAACTCAAGAAGAAGGAAGAGCAAAGTGAGAATGCTTCAGTATTCCTTAGAATTGGGGAAAAAACCTAACTCGAGATAGAGCGTCAAAGGGACTTGAGATCAAAAGAGGATAGGGAGGGAAGAGGAGGGTCAGGATCAAGTGTTGGAGATGTACAGAGGGTTAGGAAATTGAATATTGGTGTGTAGCAATGGGGAATTGGTGGTAGCAGCCAGGAAGTTTCAGATGACAGGAAAGTAAGAGTCTCCCAGTATTCAGTGGAGATGACATTAGCTGAAATTCCTAAAAAAAAAGAAGAGAGAACCTACAGAGACCATATCCAGGGCTTAGGCATGGTCCCTTTTTGAGGGATGAGGCCACCCACACATATTAATTTTTTTACACACTATTGCTCCTCTCTAAGAAAAATACAGGAATAAAAAAATCAATAAGATATTGAAAGAAAAGTCTTTCAGAGACTGCCCCATTTGGGGAATCCATCCCATATGCAGACAACAATTCCAGACACTATTGCTAATGATAAGAAGCTCTTGCTAACAAGAGCCTGGTATAGTTGTTTTGAGAGGCTCTGACAGAGCCTGACCAAAACAGATGCAGATTCTCACAGCAAACCATTTGACTGGGCACAGGGACCACAATGGAGGAGTTAGGGGAAGGACTGAAGGAACTGAAGGGCTTTGCAACCCCACAGAATAACAACAATATAAACCAAGCAGATACCCCAGTATTCCCAAGGACTAAACCACCAATCAAAGAGTACACATGGAGGGACCCATGGCTCCAGCTGCATATGTAACATAGGATGGCCATATCTGGCTTCAGTGGGAAGGGAGGCCCCTGGTCCTGTGAAGTGTCTATGCACCACCATACAGGAGTGCTAGGGCAGTGAGGCAAGATGGATGGGGGGAGCACCCTCATAGAAGCAGAAGGATGGAGGGATGGAATAGGGGGTTTGCAGAGAATGAACTGAGAAGTGACATAACAATTGAAATTTAAATAAGTAAAATAAACAATAAAAATTTAAATAAAAGAGTTTGTAGTTTCTCCCATGGCATCTTGCTATGTCCAGATAATTCACTTTGCTTTCTCAGGAGTATTGACCCCATAACCTATCCATGCCTCTCACTGGGCCTCTGACTGCTATCAGCATGATGTCAATTCACCAATGCTTTCATCATCTGATGCCTTCTAGAGAGAGGGAGGGAGGGAGGGGAGAGAGAGAGAGAGAGAGAGAGAGAGAGAGAGAGAGAGAGAGAGAGAGAGAGAGAGAAAGAACTCTGAATGTGTGTATTTTACTGGATTTCTCTAAGAAAATGATCTGTTTCCTGTTTAATGGACTTTATCACCTTTATAAGGTTGCACTCACGGTCATTTGCTTGTACTTTACCTGTGTTGGAGTATGCTGGGCTTGCTAAATAATTGAATGACTGGGTTTCAGTGTTACCATATTGCCTTGATTATTGTTAATACTTTTCTTATGTTGGACTCTAGTCATTTGCTAATGTGAATTTTAGAATTTAGGTGCCAGTTTCTGAGTTCATCTTTGATGAATAAATTTTTTTCTTTAGGTTTCTCTTTCTGTTCCATTCTTCTTTGTGCGTGCCATGTCTTCTAGTGGCCAGAGCATTTTCAGATCCAGTAAGGAGCCTGCACTGGGGTTTTTGTGGCCTGAGTGACCTCTGGGGCTCTCAAGCTGGCCGTGGATTTCTGGAATTCAGAAAAAAAAATTCCAGGGCCACTGTGGTTACAGATACCAATGTGGCTTCTAGGGTTCTGGATTGTTTTCTTAAATTTCTACTGATGTTTTGTCCTCCAGGAGATCAGGCAAATTCTGCTTGGCTTAGAGCTGGGATGTGGAGGCTCTGGGATGTAGTGATATAGAAGAATTCTGGGTAAAAGTTAAGTTTTATTAGGCTGTGTGCATTATATTGACTGAAGATATTAACAGCAGTGTGTCTTTCTGTCTGTAAAGCTAGAGTCTGATGCCAGAGTTTTGAGCAAGAATTAGTTCTTACCTACCCTAAAGTAGATTTGCTGTGCTTGGTGTGAGATGCCTGCCCCCTGTTGGTGCAGAGCTGCTCTTTAAGGAGGTTTATGTCTGGGCTCACAGTGAAGACACCACACTGTGCTTCTTGCACAATAATATGTGGCTGTGTCCTCAGTAGTCACAGAGTTCAACTGCAGGAAGAACTGGTTCTTGGCTGTGTCTTTAGTGATGGATATTCGACTTTTGAGTGATGGGTTGTAGCCAGTACTATCATAGTATATGTATCCCACCCACTCCAGTTTATTTCCTGGGAATTGCCGGATCCAGTTCCATACATAATCACTAGTGATGGATTCACCAGTGACAGAGCAGGTGAGTGACAGTGTCTGAGAGGGTTTCACAAGGCCAGGTCCTGACTCCTGAAGCTGTACCTGGCTTAGAATTCCTTCAGACAAGAAAAGTTAATTGTGTTAACAACACATAACAAAAATCCGTCATAAACACATGTATAAAATGACAACACTCACCAGGAAGGGCAGTCAACAAGTACAGAAGACTCAACATTCTCATCTTTTAGGCTACACCTCCTTTCTTTAGAGATCTGCCTCCAGTGAGAGAGAGGTGAGCTGGTCCAGCCCAGAAAAGGATTTAACATAGAGTTAGAAGATTCATTTGCATGTAGTGAGCCAGCGTTGCCTTAATAATTGGAAATGGTGAATACTGACTGCATTTAGTTATGAAAGTAAGACCATCACTGTCTCTATTTAGCTTTTTATAGTGTAAGCCTGAGATAAAAGAGCACTAAGACTGTTGGAATCACATCTAGATATAATTCCACTGTCCCAGCCTAGACCAAACTCCAATCAGACACTTTTCTGATCCTGTCTTTTTAATGTCTCAAATCAGTGCCAACCTTCCTTTCACACTTGGATTCCTGTTTTCTTGCTTTCCTTTTAGTTAAGTCCACACTATTTCTAGTTTTCTTCTCTCTTCTAACACATAATATATTTTATCCTCTTTCTTTAATCCTAGTACACTGTCTATTAGTTGTTGCATGGATGATCTGATATATTTCCAGTAGAGAGTCCTTAGATGTATTTACAGGTATGATGTAGGTAAGTCACATTACAATTGTAATTTTACCTTTTGGGAGACAATCCAGACAAAATCCATAGGAAATAAAACAGGTTGAATGAACCATGTATTTTGTGTCCCCTCTCAACAATTACTCATCCATATTTGGTGTTATTTGTTTCCTTTTTTCCCAAACAGTCTTTCTCTGTATACCCCTGGCTGTCCAGAAACTCACTTTGTAGACAAGGCTGGCCTCAAATTCAGAAATCCACCTGCCTCTGCCACCCAAGTGCTGGGATTAAAGGCATGCGCCACCACTGCCTGGCAATTTGTTTCCTTAATAAATATCATTGTTTCTTTGATTAGCTAAAATCTCAAAATAACTTCTTAATTTACATTCTCTTGATAGATCAACATTTTAAAAACTTGAAAAATTATTTAGTATTCATTTGTTTTATGCTCTTTTTCCATTATACAAAGAACCTGTAAAATTTTCATAGAATATCTGCTCTATGCCTGTTCAATCAATTGATACATGACTTTTCAAAGGCTAAGGGTAGAATTTTGTAGGTTGACCAGACAATTTAGTGAATAACCCACTGTGACTATTTTATCTCTAATCTCACTTTATATTGAGGATGGAATTCTCTCTGTGTCTGATCTATTACCATTATGTAAGCTCAGGAGTGTCTGCTGGAACATTTTGCAATGCTCTATAAACTTTCTGAGGGTTAGAGCAGCATAGAGGCAGATTTAGGAACATCATGATGGCTGTGTGGTGTGAGAGGTGTTGGAATCTTTCCATTTGTAGTGTGCTCCTTTAAAAGGCCAGGTCAGTAGAATTCTGACAAGATATCTGATTGTGGAATGAGTACTGTCTGATGAAGCTCCTATAGTTTACAACAAAGGACTGTCTCTACATTACCTAAACAGCAAAATGATAATCTCTGGGTAATGGGACTACTTGTAAAGAGCCTGTACCAATAGATTTTATAACCCACTTACATACACTTCCATCATTTATCATGGTGAGTATGAGCTTCTCCTATATAACTGAATGTTAAAATGATCAAGGAGAATTAGAATTAACTTCAGGAGGGAGACACCAACACTTATAGGAAATCACCCATATTTCTACTGCTTTGACTTTCTAAAGACGAGAGTGTTTAAGGTGTCATTAAACACCCTAAATAAGTTTTATTCTGAAGAACTCCTTTGATGAACTTTTTCTTAATGTCTACATAAAGACAATCAAAGGTACTAAAGAATCTGTGAGAAAAGTGACAGCTTTATTTATCTATGTGCAAAGAAATGTTCCTGGTATTTGTGGTTATTTTTTTTTTTTAATAACAGCCACAAAGGCAACATTTTATAGTCAGCTTTTACACACTTCTAAATATTCACTTATATTCTTAACAACTATTGGGACACACAGTGCCTAAATTTTTTCTACTTTGTATTTCTTCAGTTGCTCCTTAGTTATTCGAGAATGGTGCAATGGGAACACGCATTGAATCACATAACTTAAAGTGTGCCAAAAGCATGCACACAGTGCCTAAATTTTTTCTACTTTGTATTTCTTCAGTTGCTCCTTAGTTATTCGAGAATGGTGCAATGGGAACACCCATTGAATCACATAACTTAAAGTGTGCCAAAAGCATGTGAGTCAGGAGTGAGAGATTCCCTGAAACCTGAGGAGCTAAACTGTCACAAAGAATACCAGTATGTGAGAACAGGAAGTCTCTCCTATTTAAACCCATAGCAAGAACTGACCACTAGTCATTTCAAAGAAGAAATTGTACATCCTTGATAAGGAAAATGCCCTGTCTCTATAGGATGCTCTGTAGATTAATGTATACAGAGTGAGTATACATTGCATAATTGAAGAATCTATGTCAGAAAGGAATTGCACAATACAACTGAGCTGGTTGTGGAATTTAACATTAGTTATTGTAGGTAAAAAAAATAGGCTTGGGAACTGCAAAGTTCCTCACGCCATGCTTTGTGTAGTTGGCTGAGTAAGCCCTGGGTTCCTCCAGCTTGAAGTTAGGCCTGGCTGTTCACCATGGTTCCTCATGGCGCAGCCCCAACACACGAGGAAGTTCTTGGTTTTCCAAAACTGGTTTATTGGCATAGCAGATGGTGGATGGATCTTCATGTGCTTCCCCAAAACCCAGGGTGGACCTGAGTTAAATAGGGAGGGGAAGAGGCTGGGGAGGAATGCTTAATTGGTTCCACCCTCTGGCCTTTAGTATGTAATCTCTCTAGGACCTGGAGCCTGTTCTTCATGCCCTTCATCCGTGTACATGACTGAAGGGTGAAGGTGAAAAGGAGATTAGACCTCATGACAGGAGCCTGGGTTCTGGGGGCATGGCAAAACCCACAACCCAAGAACCAGGACACCCTTCCATGGCCCGACAAGTTATACTATATCCTATAACATCATTTTCAAGCAAATATTCTGAGCATAACATAACCTGAGATGTCTAACCTGGGATGTATTTTTCAGCCCTTTATTCAAAGTCTCATAATGTACCTAGCCTTTGATTCTCACAGGTGTTTCTGGATTTCATGGCATGGGTTTCAATCATCAGAGAAATTTAATAACCCCTCACCCCACTTCATTTAAAACTAATTGTTGGTTTCATGCTTCCTCAGGATGAGTTCCTGGTCCCCACATGGGAGTCACATCTCACTTGTAAGTGTTCTGCATTTTGTTCTGAGCAGAGCACATCCAGTATTTAAATATGTCCATAAGAATTAAAGATAAATTTATTTTAAACCATTCAGACTGAGTCTTTTTATGATTCACTATCCTACTCCACTTCTGTTGACCTGTAGCTCTCTGTGTGCCAGTGCCCCCTGCTGGCCATGAGCACCTGGTGGAGTGTATTGTGCCAGAGCTCACAATTTTCTTTTCTTCCCATATCTTTCACACAGTACTACATGGCAGTGTCCTCCTTTCTCATACTCTTCATGTGTAGATACAATAAGTTCTTAGAATTTTCTCTGGAGATGGCAAATTGTCCTTCCCAGTCTCTGCATAGTTTTTACACTCTTGTAATATTTTATATGTGCTAACAAATCTAGCCTCTTCCTTGGTGCTTGGCAAATACAGTGAATCCAGTAATTATTTAAGGTGAATGCAGAGGCTTAAGAAGAGAATTTAAGGGACACTTGAGGCTGTATCAAGCTCCCTGTAGTTTCTGCCTGCTCCACCACACCATGTATGCCTGAAAACAGAGATAATTCTAGTCAGAAATCTGTCACATATATCTACTATCCCTCTTATTCATGTCCTCTTACAAAGAACAGAGTGTCTTCTCTGTGCATTACATTTTAAAAAGCAACAAGGAGAACACATCTAAGTCCAATCCATACTGAGTAGTCTGTTTTCAGGACTAATCAGTGCATGGAAGGACCTGGGTAAAATCCAGGGCTGAGCTCCTCTGCAATATGTTTGGATCAGCATTGGGCTAGGTTTAATAAATAGCAGAAGCTCCTATTTGCATCACCTCTTCCTAAATAGCAAACTCTGGGGTGGAAATATGTGAGAAGACAATGCTCACAGAAGATGCAAGGATCATTTTGGTCATTTACTATTATTACAATTATATGTAGTTATGTTATACCTTTCTTATAATATGAAATTTAAGTGGAATCAAACAATGTCATATTTCCAGATCAAGCTCAGGTCGGGTGTGTTATCCACAGGGTCTGGATTTGTGCTTTTCCACACTGTGCACATCTTCACTCTGCGACAAGACTTGGTTAGAATAACTCTTGTCTGATGAAGTTCTAAAATGTCCCTCAATGTGATGGGAAAACTTTTGATTTTATTTAATTTCAGTTAATGAAAATATGAATACATATTTCATTTGAAAAAATTGTTCTTGACATCAGACGACTACACATTTACAATCTTACATTCTAAGCATCCACATACGTGGGAACTTGTGTAACTAGCAACAGTCACAGATGTGAAGACATATATTGTTCTGAACTTATCTACAATACATGTGATTAAATCTCCTTCTGAAATTACATTTTGTTGCTCTGTTGATGACAGACATTGATTCTGTGCTATGCTTTTTTTAACTCACATTTCTGTTTTTATAAAAATAACTTTTGATCTTTCAACTGCTTTTGGATTAGTATTATATCTAGCTTTTTTAGTAATTATATGATGTAGACATTATCCCCTGAACTAGGTAGGAAGGATATTCACGGTGGAAACAATCAATACAATGAATGCAGATATAACATTTCATTTTATATCTGATTACTATCTTCCCATTGAATGCCAACCAGAAGTGCAGAGAACCTGGTATCTGCTGAGTTCATGCCACTGGGATTCCATAAAGTTACAGGGGGCTGGAAGCTCCCTGGAATATCTCTGTGAGACAGAGTGAGCAAAGACAAAGTGTAGAAGCAGCCCCAGGACATACAAACCCTGAAGAAGGCATCTATGTGGAGTATTTGGGAGCTTCTTATTCAGGACTGGGCCTTCAGCCTTTTACTTTGGAGTCTTTTTATGGAAGATGCTCTTGAAAAAGAAAGAGGGGGCCAAGCAGTGGTGGCACACACCTTTAATTCCAGCACTTGGGAGGCAGAGGCAATCAGATATCTGAGTTCGAGGCCAGCCTGGTCTACAAAGTGAGTTCCAGGACAGCCAGGGCTACACAGAGAAACCCTGTCTCAAAAAACAAAAAAAAAAAAAAAAGAAAGAAAGAAAGAAAGAAAGAAAGAAAGAGGGGAGCTGGAGGACTTCATAATTGGGGAAGGTGAATACTGACTGCACATGGTTATTAAAATAAGACCATCACTGTCTTTGGCTTCCTAGAGTGTGAGTCTAGAATGACAGAGCACTAAGACTATAGTAATCTAGTAATCACAGAAAATACCTCTAGACATGATCTCACCTTCCTTTTCTAGACCAACCTCCCAACAGACCCTCTTCTGCTCCTGTGTTTTTAAAGTCTCAAGACAGTGCCAACCCTCTTTTTATATCTGAGTTCCTGAGTTCTTGCTTATTTTTAATAAGTCTATACTGTTCCTAGTTTTCTTCTCTTTTCCTACCAATAACATATGTTTCCAGTTTTCCTAAAACTTGGTACATTCTCTTATTCAACAAGGTCCATACCTGTCTATTGCTCCATCTATGCTGTAGTAAGTACAGAAAGAAAATACTGATACAAGAAGTTTTGCACTTCTGCATCCCAAGCCTATTATTCAGAGACCCCCATTTATTCCTCATACTCTCCTGACTCATAGCTCACCCAGTTTAGATGTGAGACAATTCCATGTGAGCAGATGTGTTAAAGATACCAGCAAAAATACCTGAAGACTAAAATCCTAAATATATTTTTGTTCTTCCGTGGGCCTCTTTACAGTCTGAGGCTCCTCATGGACTTTATAGCATATGTAAATATCTACCTAAAATATAATTTTGACTCTATTTCCTCATCTTCTTATAATATTTACCTAACATCACATCTTTTTAAATTTCGAATGTAAACATTTTGTATAATATACACTTATCATAATTTTTCATCCTATGAATCCAAGTTACTCCACAACTCCCCTTTATCTTACTTTCTCATTAGAAAAAAAAACAGGCTTATCATAAAAAAACAATAAAATAAAAAGAGTTAAAGTAAATCCTAACACATCAGAAAAGGACAAAACTAAGAGAATGTATCCAATAAAAACATAATGAACAAATGTGTAATTTTTAGAGACTAATTATTAATTTTCAAGTAACTATCAACTATAGATACATCTGAGTTAGGGAGGGTCACATGAGTCTACGTTTTATTTCAGTAGAGAGTACTTGGCTGAATGCATAGGAGTGATGTAGGTGGGTAACATGCCAATTTCTATGGCTAGCTTTTGGGAGTCTTCCAGACAAAATTTTATTGGGACTACAAGAGCTTAAACCAACCATCCATTATGTTTTCCCTTTCATCAGCATTTGGTGTCATTTGTTTTCTTAATAAACATCATCATTGCTTGGATTGTATGAAATCTCAAACTAACCTTTTAATTTACATTTTCCCAATAGATCCAGAGGCCCATGGAAAAACAAAAATATCCTTAGAATTCTTGAAAATAGTTTGAAAACTTGAAGTGTTTAGTATTCATTTGTTTCATACTTTTTTCTATTACATAAGGAACCAAGACTTTTTTCAAAGCATTGCTGCTATCTGCTTGTAGAATCATTTCATTTTGACCTTTTAAAAGTGAGGGTAGAATTCTGCATGTTGAATTGACATATCAATGAATAACTCACTGTTCCTATTTTCTATCTAATCTCATTCTATATTATGTATGAAATACTCTCTCTGATCCCTTACAGTCCTGTCAGCTCATGATTGTCTGCTGGGGCATTTTAAAATGCTCTGTAATCTTTCTGAGGGTCTGGGTATCATAGAAGCAGATTTAGGAACATCACAATGACTTATAAGATATCTGATTTTGGGATGAATACTGTCTGATGAAGCTCCTATGGTTTAATTCAGTAGACTGTATCTACATTGCCTTAACTGCAAAAGGGTAATCTCTGGGAGACAGATTACATAGAGCTTGTGCTAATACATTTTGCAATCTTCATGCATACAATTTTAACATTTATCATGATATGAATGAACTCCTTCCTACCACAATAAAGAAGTGAATGAAAAGGCAAAGTAGGATTAACTGCAGAAGGGGGACACCAAAGGTCATAGAAAATTACCCATCTTCACACTGATCTGGCTACCTAAGAATGCATGGTCCTATCCCTCTCCACAATGGGAGATAAGTCCAGTTCCTAAAATAGTGGGACAATTTACTGGTGGGTCATTAAACTATATAAATCTGTTTTCTTTTTCTGAAAAAACTTTTTATAAAATTTTCCTCCTGTGTGCATGATGCTTTATGGAAAATGAAGAAAATCAAAGGCACTGACTAATCTGTGAGAAATGTGACAATTTTATTTATCTATGTTCAAAGGAATTTTCTTGTTTTTTAAAATTATTTCCTTAAATTGAGCAGCAAATTAGACATTGTAAATATTGGCTTTCACACACTTCTTTTTATCTCTTAATAATGTTTAATCTTTTTCAGTCCAGGTGTAATCAGATTTTCAGTCAGCCTTCTCACATTTCCTCACCCCATTCTTCCTCCCCAATCTGCAAAGGATGTTCCCACCCTCACCCCACACCTGCCAACCCCATAGGGACTCAAGTCTCTTGAGGTTTAGTTGCATCTTCCCACACTGAGGCCAGACCAGGTAGTCCTCTTCTTTATATGTGTCTGGGGTCTCATATCAGCCAGTGCATGCTACCTGGTTGTTGTCTCAGTGTCTGAGATATCTAAGGAGGGTCCAGTTCAGTTGCAACTTCTGGTCTTTTATTGGGGTCACCCTCCTCTTAAGCTTCTTTTAGCCTTTCCTAATTCAGCCACATGGATCTTAGGCTCCTGTTCATTTGTAAGTGTCTGAATTTTACACTTTCAGATTCTTGTTGGGTCTTCTCAAAGGCAGCCATTCTAGACACCTGTTTGTAAGCACACAATAACATCAGTAATAGTGTCAGGCCTTAGAGCCCCCCTTTGAGCTGAGTCCCAATTTGGGGCAGTCACTGGACCACCTTTCTCTCAGTATCTTTTTCATTTTTGTCCCTACATTTTCTTTACAACAATTTAGGTCAGAGTTTTTAACTGATGTGATGGCAACCCTATCCCTTTACTTCATACTCTGTCTTTCTATAGGAGATGGATTCTACAAGTTTCCTCAGCCACTCTAGGGCATTTCATCTGATTTCCCTATCTTTGGGTCCTGAGCTTTTTTTTTTACCTCCCAGGTCTTTGATACATTCAAGAGGGTACCTACTGAGGTTGCTGTTTTCATTCATTCTGATCAACCCAGGGCTTCACTCTTGTATTCCCCAATACCTGATCATGACACCCTTTCATTCTCCTGGTTCCCTCTACCATGCAGATCCCCCCCTCCATCCCTCACTCTGCTACTCAGGAATGCTTTTTTTCCCTCCCAAGATGTATTGAGGCATCCTCACTTGGGTACTCCTGCTTGTTAACATTCTTGAGTTCTTCTCATGGGGGAATCACCATTCCTGACCTAAGAAATAATATAAAGATATACTGTCAAAAACTGTATAGTATTGGTACAGAGACAGACATCTTAATCAATGGAATAGAATTGAAGACCCAGAATAAAACCACACACTTATGGACACTAGATATTTGACCAAGAAGCCAAAAATATACAATGAAAAAACAAAGCATGTTCAATAAATGGTGCTAGCCTAAGTAGCAGTGTGTATGTAAAAAAAAATGAAAATAGATCCATATTTGTCACCTTGCACAAAACTCAAGTCCAAGTGGATCAAGGACCTCCACATAAAATGATGTAAGCTGAATCTGATAGAAGAGAAAATGGAAAAGAGACTGGAACTTATTGGCAAGAGGCAGAGGAAGAGAGAGAATTTTCTAAACAGACCTCAAATGGATCAGGCTCTAAGATCAAGAAATGATAAATGGAAAGTCATGAAACTGAAAGTTGTCTATAATACAAAGACATTGTAAATAAGACAAATCAGAAACCTGTAGATTGGGAGAAAAATTTTCACTGACACCACATCCAAAAGAGGGATAATGTTCAAAATATATATAGAACTCTGTTGCAGCCTGAGGTGCTTCAAGTTTGGAGGCCAAAATGTCGGACCTCTCTGTCAGTGTTGGAACCCGAACTGTCAAAAGCCTTGGGAACTAACTTGTTAGCCCACAATGCCCCAAGCATCTCCAGTCTGCAGGTCAGGGTTCAGCAAGAGAGATAGTGAGGACTGACATGAAGAATGGAGACCAGACAGAGTGTGATTCAATCCCGTTTATTCTTCAGTCTCTCTTCTCTCCAAGTCCCAAGTCTTGAGTTCCTAGTTCCTAGTGCCTCCATGTTCCAAGTTTCTTCTTCCAAGTGCTGAGTTCCCAATACCTAATGCCTAGTATCTAATTCCAAGTTCTTTCTCCAAGTGCCAAGTGCCTAATACTAACTCTTAAGTGGTACTGAAAGTTGTACTGTACTCTTCTGTCTGCCTCTTGCCTTTTATATGTCTTACTTCTAAGCCATGCCTCTAAGTCACACCTTTAAGTCTCACACACCCAAGGGAAAATCCTGGGTATCTAAAGTAAGATGTTATCAGAGAGTGCTCAGCTGTTATAGGCTGATGTAATCAAGTCTCTTTTCAGGGTATATGGATCAAGATGGCTGCAAGGATGATAGCTGCCTTCTGTCGGCTCCCCAGAGAACTCATGAAGCTAACCTTTATAAAAATAAAGAACCCAATCAAAACTAGGATATAGAGATAAACAGAATTCACAACAGGGGTATATCAAAAGAGTTTGAAGATCTTTCCCACTTTCTATTCAATAAGCTTCAGTGTATGTGGTTTTATGTGTAAGTCCTTGATCCACTTGGACTTTAACTTTGTGTAAGATGACAAATATGGATTGAACTGATATTTATAACAACACTTGAAACACATGTTGCCTACATTTTTGTAAGTTTCTATTCCTCCAGTTACTCCTTGTTTATGCTAGAATGATTCAATGTGAACATTTTTAATCACTTAACTAAAGTGGTAACAAATCCATGTGAGTCATGAATGGAAGATGTATTACCCACATCCAAGGAGTTAATCTGTTGCATGCAGTACCAGTGTGTCAGAGTTACAAGTTTCTCCTATTTTAACCCATAGTTATGTGGGAACAAACTCGGCTTTGGCAGAGTCCCGTGGTGGGGCATTCCACACCGGCAGGTCCCATATACACAAAAGGTCCAAGGTTCCAAAGTCTGGAAACCTTGATGGAGACAGGCCCCAGAAGACATGAGAAAGTCCAAAGAGATGGTAGACATTTTATTGCCATGGTGTGATAGTTGGATTTTGATGTGCGTGCCCCCTATCCAAGTCAGAAGGTAGCTGGAGCTGGCTTAAATAGGAGGGGGAAAGAGGAATAACTGGGAAGGAATAACTTAATTTAGCTACTCCCCCCACCCCTACGGCCTTTAGGTAACTCATAAATATGGAAATCTCGAGGTGGAGGCCTGTAGCTAGGCCCTCTACCTGTAGCTGTAGATGGTGATGTAAAACGTCTTTGGGAGGAGCTACTGAGCCAAATATGTCTGCAAGGTGCAGGTTAATGAGAGATGTGGGCTGCATGGAGGAGTCTGGAATTGGGGGCATCGGGAGATACATGCTGTCCCTCAAAGGCCATGTCACCTATTGGGTCTCCAGCTATCTCAAACCCAGTGCTCTACCTGAAAGACCAAATCATCTCTTCATGGTCCTACATAGTTAGACCTGAAAATTAGTCAATGCAGAAAAGAAGGTGTACATGCTCAACAAGTATGTCACTGTAGATTTCTCTGCAGCTTTAATGCATACATGGCATTGATTTTAATCATCAGGGAAATCCAATCCTGGAGCCCACAGGTGAGTCCCATCTACTCTGCTAATGGCTTGCATTTTGTTCAGGTCAAACTGTATCTTGTCATTGAATATATACATTAGAATTAAGGACATTATTTGTTTAGATGTTTGGTGATTTCAAAGAATAGTAGAAGCTGTGCCTCTAAAGAAATTTTCTCAAAAATATGATTTATAATTTGAGACTATATAGATATAGAGTATTTTTATTATGATAATATGTATTTCATGAAAATTTAAAAATTCCTATTCCATTGAAGTTAAGGGTACACTGACCTACTTACTGAATGTACCCTAAAGATAATGTAGAACTAAGTATCGTGGTGGTTATCATCTCAGCAATTGTACCTTTGACACTTGCATGTCAATTTTACAAAAAAAGAGACAAACTCCTGAGATTTAAGAATGAAAATGTATTTTCTGCAGCCTAAAGAGTTAAGGTTTTACACATGAAACTCTGCCACAAAAGACGGCAGAATACAACTGAGCTGATTGTGGAATTTAATGTTGGTGATTTTGTAACGAATATTAGTATTTGAAAACAAGCATTTTGACCATATCATACCTTTGGATGCATTTCTCAGACTATTACTCAAGGTCATACAATGCATATAGATCTGTATTCTCACAAATATACCTGGAATCCCTGGCTTTGGTTTTAATCATTAGGGATATCCTATAAACTCTTAGATAGTCATTTGTTTTAAAACTGCTTGTTGGTTCCATTCTTCCTCAGAATGTGATCCTGTTGCCTACATGTGAGTCACATCTGCTCTGTTAATGCCCTGAATTTTGTTGAGAATAGACTGTATCCTGTATTTAAATATGTACATTAGAATTACAGACATATTTCTTTAGATATTTGGTTAGTTTAAAAATTATTAGAATGCATGCCTCTGTAGAGGTTTTCTGAAAAGTGTGAATTATAATTTAAGATAATTCAGACATAGAATATTTTTATTGGATATTTTATTTACATTTCAGATGTTTTTCAATTTTCCCATTTTCCACCTCTGGCCCAGAAGTTTCCTATGTCATCCCCCTTCCTCCTGCTTCCATGAGAATGAAGCTCTACTCACCCACCTACTCCCACCTCTCCACCCTCAAATTCCCCCACACTTGGGCATCCAGCCTTCACAGGACCATGGTCCTCTTCTTCCACCTATGTCCTACAAGACCATCCTCCCCTACCTAAATAGCTGAAGCCATGGGTCCCTCTGTATATGCTCCCAGGCTAGTGGTTTAGACCCTGGCAGTTCTGGTTGGTTGGTATTTTTGCTCTCCCAATGGGACTGCAAACTCAGCTCCTTGAGTCCTCTCTAATTCCCCATTGGGAAACTTGTGATCAGTTCAATGGTTTAGCTGTGAGCATCTGCTTCTGTGTATGTCAGTTTCTGGCAGACCTCTAAGGAGACAGCTATATAGACCTCCAGTCAGCATGCACTTTCTAGCGTCCACATCAGCCTCTACCTTTGGTGACTGCACATGGGATGGATACCTAGGTAGAGCAGTCTCCAGATGACCCCTCCTTCAGTTTCTGTCTCACACTTTTTCTCCATATTTTCTCCCATGAATATTTTGTTATTCCTTCTCAGAAGGACAAAAACACTCACAATTTTGTCTTTCATCTTCATGAACTTCAAATGTCTGTGAGTTATTTCTTGAGAATTGTGAGCTTTTGGGCTAATATACACTTATCAGTAATGACATTCCATGTGTGTTCTTTGTGACTGGGTTACCTCACTCAGAATGATATTTGCTAGTTCCATCTATTTGCCTAAGAATTTCATGAATTCATTGTTTTTAATACCTGAGTAATACTTCATTGTCTAAATGTACCAAATTTTTTGGAACCATTCCTCTGTTGAAAGATATCTGTTTTTTTTTTTTTTTCAGCTTCTGGCTATTATAAATAATGCTGCTATAAACATAGTGGAGCATGTGTCCTTGTTATATGTTGGAGCATCTTCTGGGTATATGCCCAGGAGTGATATAGCTGGATCCTCAGCTAATGCTATGTCCAGTTTTCTGAGGAACTTCCAGACTTATTTCCAGAGTGGTTGTAACAGCTTGCAATGCCACCACAATGGAGGAGTGTTCCTCTTTCTCCACATCCTCGCCAGCACCTATTACCACCTGAGTTTTTGATCTTAGCCATTCTGACTGGTGTGAAGTGGTATCTCAGGGTTGTTTTTGATTTTCATTTTTCTGATGACTAAGGATGTTGAGCATTTCTTAAGGTGTGCATGTCTGGGTCTCAGCATGCATCTCTAAGGTCTGCAGAAAGACAAACTGGCTAGAAGAAAGTAGCTTGGCATTGCAGGCATGTTCCAGGTGATGGCATTGTCTCTGCTGGACTTGTGTGAGCACCTATAGGATAATCACAACAGGGAAGCAGCACCCTGGCAGGGGAATATCTGCAAAGGGTATGTAGCAAGCATTAGGCTCCTTGGGAGCAAGCATGTCAGGGTCTGTCATTGAGATCTTAGAAAAGCAATGGTGTTTGAGGAAACTCAGTATTAGAAGGCAACTTTGAGTCTGCTCTGGATGGCTGAGGAAGAAAAACATCATGTTAATTATGTATCTGGGGTAGGCAGCAACAGTTTGTCTGTAAAAGAAAACTAGTTGTTAATTAGGAGCTGAAAAATGTTGATCAGGGTGTTGACCTAACCTGTGGAAGTAGATTAGATGACTTTTGAACCTTAAAGAAATCTTAAAAATTGAAAAATGTTGACCATATATCACAAGTGTTAGAGAGAAATGAGATATTTAAACAAACAAACAAAAAGAAAGAAGAAAAAAATTTGGTTGAGAAGCATGAACATTGTTGCTTTAGGTGTTCCTGTTAGGGAGAAAAGGAAACATTTTAAATTTTTGCTTGAAAAACAGGAACCTTGTTGCAGGTCTTTCTGTTGGACAGAAGAAGCAGTAATGGCGAGTTTAGAAGCAGTGGGGGAGGGGCTTGCTCTGCCAAGCGGAGTCTCCTGCTCTGGCAGAGAGGTCCTGTATTCCCCTATTGTTTTTCCTAGAAATCTCAAATGTAGAGAAGGAGAAAAAGGTTAACTTTGAAAAAAGCTTAGAGGAAGAGACACAGAGGCTTGATAGGAGAGCCAAGAGTCAGAAAGAGTGAAAGGCTGTGTCTATGAGAGAAACATGTGGAAGCTGGATTTGAGCCAGCAGCTCCTGGGATAAACTGGCAGGAGGCATGCAGTTTTTTTCAGGCTCAACCTGGAGTTTCTAGCCACTCAAAAGAAACTGTCTAAGGAACACAGGGCTGGGTAGCCAGCAGGGTTAAGACCCTGTAGCATCAGGCAAACCAGCTAAGCCAAATAGCTGTAGCCTGCAGCAAATGAGAGGGGAGCAGGGGAAGAAGCTGCCTGGCAGAGTGCTGGGGACTAGAGTTTGGAGCCAGTGAATCTTAAGAAGTTAGCAGCAACTGACCCTGGAGGAGGGGCAGAGAGTGGAGATTAGGGAATCACAGCCATCTTGTCAAGTTGGAGAACACATGGGGAGAGAGAAAAGGAGAAAGAAAATTTATGCTAGCAGGCAGCATGAAAAGACTGTAGTCAGTGCTCCTGAGAGCTCAAAACTAAAGGGGCCAAGGGAAAGAGTCTTTTTTTTTCTTTTTTTATTGGATATTTTATTTACATTTCAGTTGCCATCCCTTTTTTCCATTTCTCCCCCCTAGAAAACCCCTATTCCATGCCCCCTTTTTCTTTTTGCTTTTATACAATTTTTAAAATGTTAATCAAAGGCTTTATAAGCTTGGTAATGCTCAATAAGAAGTGTAATTCCAATACCCAAACTAGGTATATCAACTATTTTTGACTAGTGGAGACACGTGAACATCTGACTCCATGTTCCCCCCTCTCTTTCTCTCTCTTTCTCTCTCTCATCACCTAGCTTCTCCTCTCCTTCTCCTCCTCTCCTTACTCCTTCTCTTCCTCTCAGTACTCCTCCCACCTTAGCTCCTCCTACACATCACCCTTCCTGTTAAAATAAAACTTTTCTCTCAAAATACAATTAGAGTATAATTATACCAATTTATACCACTGAGGTAAACAATAGTCCTAATACCCAGTCCATCATTTTGTTGAATGACCAGAACCTCTGTCATCTCTTCTAACTAAAACACTTAGTTCTGAACCTGGCTTTTTTCTTGGCTTTAGAATGAATGTCAGCTGAAAACCATCCAATCAAATCTTTTCTCTCAAAGTAAATAGCCAGGATTGGCTATGAGACTATATGTTTCCAACCCTGTCAGAAATCCAGAATGACTGAGTTAAGTAAAATTATGGGAAGCTCAAAGCATAGCTTCTAAGACTTAGCCAATTTATAGATACTGCTGGACAGTCCCCATATACTACAGAACATTGGAGCATCAATCTTCAGCCTTCTGGCCCAGGATCATCTGACAGACCTTAGTGATGCAGAATTCTTAAGGGCTGATTACTCTGTCTAGGCAGATATAATCAGCCAAGTATTCTGCAAGTGTGTCCTTTTCTGGACAGTAATTTGTCTGTAGATGGAAAGAGGCAATTCTTGCATAGTGGCTGTCTCACCACAGCTGGAGTAACTCCAAAGATGGGCAATTTCTTCTTAGAATCCAAGACAGGAAGCTGTCAGGAGCAGACAGATCTCTAATCAAAATGAGTATTAATACAGAAATGTTTGTCATGTCAATTCTGTGGACTTCTGATGTTTTGAAAACCAACTATCCATGTAAGGTAATCTGGACTGTTGTCTGTTAACTCCTCTCAGCTATTTCTAAATAAAATATAGAAAACATCGTAACAATAAACTCAAAACCATGAATTTGATATAGTCCCTTAACTCACAGGCTAACCGTCTCAAATCAGTTAAAAAAGTTAAAGAAGGACTGGGTCTAAGCCTTGTATTCCTAAATGTGTTATAAAGGCACAATGCTTTTGGGAGTATCAATATTCATCTCACTTTTATATCAATAAGGAGCTCGTACCAATGAAACCCTTAAATTTGAAATCAAAGTAAATTTTGTACCATTTAAGAAATTATAACTTGATCTTGATAATAATTATACATTTCTACCAGTAAGTTATGGCTATGAAATTAATCCTAGCTAATCCTCTCTGTTCCAACAAAACCACTACATTTCCCTAGAAGGACAGCCCAATATTACCACCTTCATCCCCAAGCCCAGGGAATAGGGGTGCTGACTCTTCATTAACATTTTCAAGCTCATTATGGGTGTTAAGATATTAGAAGAGGGATAGGGGGAAGAGTAAATTGATAAGCCTCTGATGCTGTGTCTTCACTGCATCCAGATGGAATTGCAGGACATCAGAGGTTTGAGCAGGTCTGTTCAGCTTGCTTGATGAGTAGATACACAAAGACTGTGTATTCTGCAATATCCAATTCTCAAAACAAATTTTAGTATCAAGATAATTTTTAGAGGCCTGAAATTTTATTAAAGATATTGGTTCTAACAACTTTTCTTTTTTTTTCCCTTTTTTTATTGGATATAATATTTACATTTCAAATTTTATCCACTTACCCTATTCCCCCCACCACCCAGGAACCCCTTATTCATTCCCCTATCTCCTGTTTCTATGAGGGTGTGTCCCCACCTACCCCCACTCCCACCTCCTCACCCTCAGATTCTACCCCTCAGTATTTAGGCTTCATGGGACTAACGATCTCCTCTACCACCTATGCCCAACAAGACCATCCTCCCCTACATATACAGCTGAAGTCATGGGTCCCTCCCTATGTGCTCCTAGGCTGGTGGTTTAGACCAAGGGAAAGAGTCTGAGAACAAGGGTCACAGCAGGTGCTGTGGCTTAAAAGACAGCTGTTATCTGTGAAGGTGACAGTGATACTCTATGTGTACAGCTTGAGCTGTAGTTTTTAATTGTTTTAATTCCTGTCTGTTGGAACCTCAAAGAGGCAATTCTATTGGTAAAAAACTGTGAACCTTCTCTGTTGAATGTAATAGGGAAATAGGGGATACAGGGCATATATAAAAACACAAACAAAGCAATATACAGTCAGACAATAGACAACATCAATCTAGATGTAGGAAACTCTCACAATAAGTGACAAGGCAAGAAAGCCATACCTCTTTCTATCTGATCAAAATAGTACTTGAAGTTCTATCAGGAGCAATAAAACAACTAGATGGAACCCTTGGATTACCCCCAAACAACAGAGCTTTTGGACAAGCTGCTACAATGGAAGAAATTGGAACAACTGGGGAAAAATAGACACAGAGCTCCATAATCTTGACCATTCTTTGTTTCTCTCTCTCTCTCTCTCTCTCTCTCTCTCTCTCTCTCTCTCTCCCTCCCTTCTTTCCTCTTTTTCTCTCTCTTCGCTGTGTTTTACTTATCATGTCCAGATCCAGAGGTTGAATTACTGTGTTTGTTCCAAATAAATGCCACTGATATTGGATAAAATTGTATTGTCTAGTTTTCTGTTGCCCTTAAAAGAAGGTACCTTTTTGGACAAGCCAGAATTCTACCCTTGAAAAAGTGTCAGGGTTCTTTGTAATAGATAGGTCTTTCCTGCTTTACTACACTAGGGAGTATGCTTGAAGGCAGAGGGGGAAGGGAAGGGTGATGTTTAACAAGTGAAGTGGTATAGTGCTTTATTAAGTCTGTCTAGTGCATTCCTTTATTATATTGATTGTTGAGGGCCTGAAGAACCATTGGAAAATGGACTCAGAACATCATTAATCTTTATTATTCTCTCTCTGTGTCTCTCTGTCTCTCTCTCTCTCTTTTTCTGTCTTTCATCTTTTACTTACTTTCTCATTTTTATTCCCTTCAACCCCAGAGACACTGTCATCCATCCTACAAAACCTAGGCATCCATTAATAAGGATCTAGCCACATTCCTCTATTAACTCCCAAGTAAGTATTCAGACAAATGTCCAGAAAGATTACAGCATACATACAGTTCTGTTATATCTTATATATTGTAGAGTGAAAAATTATAAAGACCATTTTGTGAAAAATATGCAGGCTTTTTCTTTGCCCTTAGACCTGAGCAGAAAGAGTGTAAGTTCCAGAATGAAGAACTGAAAATAAGATTTCAGGCTTTCACTGCCCTGGGACACATTCCAGGTGGAGGACATTATCTCTGAATCAGAGGACACTTGCTAGATTAACATTCCTCAAGCCTCAGGGAAGAAAAAATAGCTAATCTGAAATAGTTGGTAAATGACAGGGCGGGGCACAGTGACATGGTAAAGCTACATTCTTGAGAGGAATGAGTATGCAGAGTGATTTTCACGTGACTCTGGATCATTTGAGCTGGATTCCTCTGGAATGTTATAATGTTATTGGTTACCCCTCCCTCCCTTGGTCTTCCCAGTGTTTCTGTTCAAAATTTGTAAAACAACCAATCATGTAACCATTTGAAAATGCCTTCCTTTCCCCACCCCATGCAAAAAAAAAAAAAAAAAAAAAAAAAAAAAAAAAAAAAAAAAAAAAAAAAAAAAAAAAACCAAACCTTCAGCTTGCTGGCCTTTTGTCAAAATTCTGTTCCTGCATGGATGAGCAGTTTTGACCGTTGACTAGCCAACTCTCCCCAATAAACCTCTGCTGATTGCATCCAGGTATGGTTTCTTGTGATTTTTGGTTGGTCGTGCTTTCCTAAGACTTGAGGAAGGGTCTCCAGAGTTTGGGGGTCTTCAATATGACACCTTCATGTCCCACAGAACACATTTTCTCTAAGAAGTTTCCATTTTAGGAGATCTTAAAAAACCTTGTGTTAACTTGTTTCCATCTTTTTCTTGGGTAAGAACAGCACCTTTTTGTCTCTGGTGTTTACAAAACACCAGAAAACAGCTAACTCCATTTAACCTGCGCCCTTCAGGCAGATAAAGGGTGTGATTAACAAGTCTCCACCTCCAGAGATTTAAATATTAATGAATTATCTAAAGGCCAGGGGTGTAGCTAATTAAGTTATTCCCTCCCCTCTTTCCCCTCCCTGTAAAAGGCCAAGTGAGCCTGGCTTTCGGGGAAGCGCTCATCATCTACACCCACTCACCATGCCATGAACAATAAAAGCTTTGGGAAACTCCAAGTGTCACCTGGGCCTGCCGCCACCAGAGTGCCAGCTTCTGGAACCCTGAACTGCAGCTGCCTCCGCCTGCGCACAGCAGCTGCGTGAATGTGGGACCCTTCAACTGTGGTGTGGGAAGCCTGCCTGGGACCCCACCACTGGACTGTCCCCCCTCGAGCTTTTTTCCCCACATATCTTGGGAACAGTGTTGCTGTTTGTTGAAGGTCTGACAGTAGCACATAGTCTGCATATATTTGGTAGTTATGCTCTCCATTTTTATTGGTGTACTATGATTGTTCCTGATACCTTCAATTTGAATTTTTTTCTGAGAAATGGAGCATTAATAGTGCATCACCTTATTAAAATACATTTGAAGCCAAAATCAATCAATAAATAAATACTCATAATGAAACAGATGGAGAGACAAAACTTGGAGGGAAGAGGAATGGGAGGTTTAGGATCATGTGTGGAGAAGAACATGAGAGATGGCTAGATGTTTATGAAAATGAATAGTAATCTGCCACTGCTATAAGGAAAGAGTGGGGAGCATCTACTACATAAGACAGAGACTTGGAATATGGTAGCTACTCAAAAATCAATGGGGGTGACTTTAGCTGTGACTGATTACTTTGCTAATTTGGAACTCGAAGAAGCTACTTTCTATAGCCAGGCAGAAACCCCTGTGGAGCTATAGAGACACAAACCCACCCACAGAACATTCTACCCCAATTTATCTTGTTTATAAGAAATACTGTCATTGGAGATGGAGCAGAAACTGAGGGAATAGACAACCTGTAACTGGCCAACTTAAAACACATCCCATGTTCAAGCACCAATTCATTACACTATTCATGATATTCTGTTATGGTTACAGACAAAAGCCTGGCATAACTGTCCTCAGGGAGGTTTCACCACGAAGCTGACTAAGATACAGACACCCAGAGGGAAACAGTGGATGGAGCTTAGAGGGGCTCTTATAGAAGAATAGGAAAAAGCATTGTGGGCCCTGAATAGGACAGAATTTCCAGAGGAAAACTAACAGAATCAATGAGCCTGAATGTTTTTCACTCACAGAAGTCCAGACCTCCAACCAAAATGCATAAAAAACCTGGACATAGACATCCCAAACATATGTAAGAGATGTGCAGCTTTACTTTCATATGGGTCCAAAACTGGAAGGGAGATATCTGAAAAAGCTTTTGTTTATAAAAGGGGTTATATTCTCTCTCTAGGCTGCTTCATTTGGTTTCATGGGAGAGGAAGCAACTAGTCTCACAGAGATTTGAACTTTCAGGGTGTGGGGACTGAGAAAGCCAGAGGGATCCCAACTGCTCAGAGAAGAAGGGTAAGTTAGTAATGTGTAATGATTGTGTAAGGGAGAGTCTGGTTTGGGGTAGTGAGTGGGCTATAATGTGAGTAGGTAAAATAAAAAAAATAAAATTAAGGATTGAAAGAGTTCAGAGTTTCTTGCTGGACATTCTTAATAGTGCTAGATAATTAAGTTTGGCCTTCTGTCTGCTATCAACATGATGCCAAATCACCAATGCTTTCATCACTGGCTACCTGAGAGAGAGGGAGAGGGAGAGAGAGAGGGAGAGGGAGAGGGAGAGGGAGAGGGAGAGAGGGAGAGGGAGAGGGAAGAGGGGGAGGGGGAGAGGGAGAGGGGGAGGGGGGAGAGGGAGAGGGGGAGAGGGAGAGGGAGAGGGAGAGGGGAGAGGGAGAGGGAGAGGGAGAGGGAGAGGGAGAGGGAGAGGGAGAGGGAGAGGGAGAGGGACAGGGACAGGGAGAGGGAGAGGGACAGGGAGAGGGAGAGGGAGAGGGGGAGGGGGAGGGGGAGAGGGAGAGGGAGAGGGAGAGGGAGGAGAGGGGGGAGAGGGGGGAGAGGGAGAGGGAGAGGGAGAGGGGGAGAGGGAGAGAGGGAGAGGGAGAGGGGAGAGGA
>NC_133430.1:4605485-4621154 GCF_011762505.2 Arvicanthis niloticus | reverse complement strand
TTACATTAACAGAAGAATTAGCTACCATAAAACAAATGACTGAATTGTTAAAAATGATTTAAGGAGAATTAGCATTAATTTCAGGAAGGAGACACCCACTGACACTCAAGACAAATCACCATCTTCACACTGATTTTTTTCTCCCTAAAGCTGAGAGGTGTTTAATGTGTCATTAAACACCCTAAATAAGTTTTATTCTAAGAACTTCTTTTATGAACTTTTCCTAATGCCAACTGAGGCTTTATGGAAAATGAAACAATAAAAGATACTAATGACTCTGGAGGAAAGTGACAGATTTGTTTTGTCTGTGTTGAAGAAATGTTTCTGGTATTTGAGGTATTTCCTTATTTACAGGCACAAAGGCATTTTTTTAAGATTCAACTTTCACACGCTTCTAAATATGTAGTTATATTCCTACAAACATTGGATACACATTGCCTAAATTTTTTTCTACTTTTGTGTTCTTTCAGTTTACTCTTTGGTTATGTTAGAATGCTGAAATGGGAACACATGTTTAATCACATAACTAAAGGAGTGTCAACATCATGTGATCATGAGTGAGAAATTTGTTCCTGCAGCCTGAGGAGCTAAGCTGCTGCATTGCAGCACTGGTATGCAAGGACAAGTCTCTTCTGTTTAAAACCATAGTAAGAATTGACCATTAGTCTTTGGAGAGAAGAAAGTACATTCCTTATCACTATAGGATGTGCTGTAGCTTTAATGTATACAGAATGAGGATCTCTGTCTTGCACAACTGAGGAATCTCTGTCAGAAAGGAATTGAAGAATAAACTGAGCTGATTGAAAAAATTAAAATTAGTTATACTATATTCATAATACGACTAGATCAAAACAAATTTTTCTGAGCATAACATACCTGTGGGGTGTATTTTTTGGCCCTTTATTGAAGGTCTCATAATGCACCTAGGCCTATATTTTCACAGGTGTTTATGGAATCTATGGCATGGATTTTCAATCATCACAAAGATTTAATAACCATTTCTCTCAAAGTCATTTAAACTAATTGTTGGTTTTATGCTTCCTCGGGATGAGTTTTTTAGTCCCCACAGGGGAATTCCATCTGATTCATAAATGTTCTGCATTTTGTTTCTGAACAGAATACATCCTGTACTTAATGCATATTTCATGATGGGTAAGGAAGGCATTCTTGTCAGAACGTATCTAAGAGACTAAGAGAAAGATTAGTCTTGTTAATGAAATAAGGAGAGTAGTTGAGAGGCTTTTGGGCTGCTTCTGACAAGACTCTGACATGGCCAAGGACAAGGAATGGGCTGTGTGGGAGGAATATGACAATAATCAAGGAGAAGGGAGTAGGCTTCAGGCAGGAATCTGACATTAGGCTAGAACAAAGAAGTAATTTCAAGTAGGAATCTAAATCTCTTAAGATAGAACAAAGAAGTAATTTAAGGCAGAAATCTAAATACTAGGCTAGAAAGAAGAAGTAATTTCGACAGGAATCTACATTTTGGCTAGAACAGGAGAGTAGGCTTTAGCATGAACATGATATTGGGCTAGGGCAGGGAAGTTGGCTCATGATATTTTGGCCAACCTGATAAGCACTTAGAAACAGTGATCATGGATGTTTCATGGAATTTTGTTTTTTGTCTTGCTTGTTTTGAATATTTGTGTTATTTGTATTGCTTGTCCTTTACTATTTGTATCTATTGTATTGCTTGTTCCTCGACTTGATATCTTGCATGTATATTAAAATGGTATAAAAGCAAAAACTGAGGATGGGGGGATTGTATATGGGGTTATAGGGAGGGGAATGGAGAAAGGGTGATGACATCTGAAATGTAAATAAATAAGCTATCTAATAAAAAGGGGAAAATGAAATTAAAGATGATTTATTTGAAACCATTCAGAGAGAGTATTTTTTTCCACTTTGTTATTGGATATTTTATTTACATTCAGATGCCATCCCTTTCCCCATTTGTCCTGCACAGAAAACCTTTATCCATGCCCATTTTCCTTTTTTGCTTTTATATACTTTTTAACAATGTTAATCAAAGTCTTTATAAGTTTGTAATGCTCAATCAGAAGTGCAACCTAATACCCAGCTTAGATATATCAACTATCTTTGACTGGTGGAGACATGTGAACAGGTTAAACAAACAAAAAAATCTCAACTGAGGAAACTTGAATGGCTGAGAAGCACCTTAAGAAATGCTCAACGTCCTTAGTCATCAGGAAATGCAAATCAAAACAACCCTGAGATACCACCTCACAGCAGTCAGAATGGCTAGATCAAAAATTCAGGTGATAGTAGATGTTTGGCAAGGATTGGAGAAAGAGGAACCCTCCTCCATTGTTGGTGGGGTTGCAAGCTGGTACAACCACTCTGTGAAGTTCAGTCTGGCGTTTCCTCAGAAAATTGGACATAGCACTACCTGAGGACCCAGCTATACACTTTTGGGAATATACCCTGAAATGCTGTAACTTATAACAAGAAACTTGTGTTCCACTATATTCATAGCAGCCTTATTTATAATAGCCAGATGCTGAAAAGTACCAGATCTCCTTCAACAGAGGAATGGATACAAAAACTGTGGTAATCTACACACAATGGAATATTACTCAGCTATTACAAATAATGAATTCGAGAAATACTTAAGTAAATGGATGGATCTAGAAAATATCATCCTGAGAGAGTTAACCCAATCACAAAAGAAAACACATGGTATTTACTCTCTGATAAGCGGATATTTGCCAAAAGGTTTGAAACAACAAAGATTCAACTAACAGACCACATGGAGCTCATGAAGAAGGAAGAACAAGTTAGTGGATATCTAGGTCTTACTTAGATGGAGTAACAAAATACCCCAAGGAGCAAATATGGAGTACAAACTGTGGTGACAGAAACTGAAGGAGAGGTTTGTATGAAGACCATTCCACGTGAGTATTCATCCCAGTGTCAGTCACCAAAAATAGACACTGATATGGATGACAGAACAGTGCATGCTGACAGCAGCCTGATAAGGCTGTCTCCTTAGAGTCCCCCAGAGTCTGACATACCCAGAGGCAGATCTCACAGCTATCCATTAATCTGATCAAGGTTTCCCAATGGAGAAGTTAGAGAGAAGACTAAAGGAGCTCCTAAAGGCTGGTGGCCCCATGGGGAGAGCACAATACCAACCAACCAGAGCCCCCCCCCCCCCAGGGTCTAAACCACCAGCCTAGGAGCACATAGGGAGGGACCCATGACTCCAGCTGTTTATGTAGAGGAGGGATGGCCTTGTTGGGCATAGGTGGGAGAGGAGATCTTTGGTCTCATGAAGGCAATCACATTCCTACTCCACTTCTATTGACCTGGAGTTCCCTGTGTGCCAGTGCCCCCTGCTGGACATGTGCATCTTCTGGGAGTTTTGTGCCAGAGCTCACAATTTACTTAGGTATCTACATGAATTAGTATTGACAGTGTACTTTCTCAGACTGTTCATGTTTAGGTATAATAAGTTCTTATTAGAATTGTCTCTGGAGATGGCAAATTACCCTTCACACGCTTCTGAATAGTTTTTTACACTCTTGTCATATGTTTATATATGCTATCCACTCTAGCATCTTCCCTGGGACTTGGTGAATACAGTGTATCCTCTAATCACTGAACGTGAATACAGCAGGTTCCCAAAGAGAGTTTAATGGACACCCGAGCTTGTACCAATCTCAAGATTCTACCAGATCCACCCACCATGTATGCCTGAAAGCAGAGATGATTCTCATCAGAAAACTGTCACAAATATCTTCTTTCCTCTTACAAAAACAGTGTCTATTCTCTGTGCATTACTTTTTAAAAGAGCAACGAGGATAACACATCTAAGCCCAATATATACTGAGTAGTCTGTTTTTTCAGTTCTATCACTGAAATGGGGGACCTGAGTGGAATCCAGGGCTGAGCTCCTCTGCCCAGGGTGAGGCTCAACACTGGACTGGGCTTGATGAGTAGCAGAAGCCCCTATTTGCATCACCCCTTCCTATATAGCGAGCTCTGTAGTGGAAATCTGTGAGAAGAACATGCTCAGAGAAGATGCAGGATCATTTTTGCTCATTTACAATTATGACAATAATACGTTGTTAGATCATATTTTTTTTAAAAAATATGAAATTTACATAGCATCACAAGCTCTCATATTTCCAGATCAAGCTTAGAATCTGGAGTGTCATCCCCAGTATCTGGATTTGTGCTTCTCTACAGTGTGTACAGCGTCCTCTCTGTGACAAAACTTGGTTGGTCAAATCAGAGCTTGTCTAATGAAGTTCTAAAATCTTTCTCAATATGATTGGAAAACTTCTGATTTCCATTTCATTTCAGTGAATGAAAACATGGGAACACATATTTTATTTGAAGCAATGTTAATTCAAACAACTACATATTTGCAATCTCACATTCTAAGTATCCACACACATGGAATCTTGTGTAACTAGCCAACATTTAGTTCACAGATGTAAACACAATATTTTTGTCCTGCTTACCAGCACAATACATGAGATTAAATCTCCTTCTGAAATTACATTTTGTTGCTCAGGTGATAGAGACATTGATTTTGTGCTATGCTGGTTTTTGACTAACATCTCTTTTTAAAAAAATAACTTTTGTTCTTTCAATTGCTTTTTGGCTAGTATTATTTAGTTGTTTTTAGTCATTTATATGATGTAGATGGTATTCCCTGAACTACGAAGAGATACTTTTGGTGGAAACATTGAATACAATGACATACATCAAAACAGATATAAAATTTTATTTATACATCATGGCTATCTGCCCACTAGATGCCACCAGAAGTTCAGAAACCTTGATAGCTGATGAGTTCATGCCACTGAGATTCCACAAATAGGTTATAGGGGGATGGAAGATTCTGGAACATTTCTGTGACACAGCAGGGAGCACATACAAAGCAGAGGAGCAGCCCCAGAACACACATATCCTGGAAAAGGATCCTATGGGAAAGACATGGCAGCTTCTTAGTCCAGGACTGGCCATTCAGCCCAGTACTTTGGAGTCTTTTTTTTCATAGAAGGTGCTCCTGAGAAAGAAAGAGGAGAGCTGAAGGCAGTGGTGAAACTATTTGACAAGTATTAGGGAGTGTGTCTCTGTTGGACCAAATATGTCAGTGAAGGCAGGCTTGAGACTTTCAAAGGGTTTTACACTATTCTCAGATCTCCCTAACTCTGTTACTTGTTGATCATATCATGATCTTGAATTGCCTCGGCTAACATGTTTCTTCTGATTAACATACTGTCCTGTCATGCTACAGTCTCTCCAAGATATAAGACAAATTAAACATTGTGTTTGATAGTTTGGCTTGGTTTTTGTTCTTATAACAGCAAACAGGTAAAAAATTAAGACAAGATTTTCTGTGAATTAGCATTGCAGAAAATCAAGAAATATATTTCTCAATGGGTTAAAGATTGCATATAACATATGACAGATTTATTTTTCAGACCATATATATTCTTCTTTTTTGTTTTTTAATATGAATTTTTATGCTAATTATTTTTTAATCTTTTTTACACGTCTAGTCTTTTCACCCCAGACTGGTCAGTCCTTTGACTGTTTCTCATACCATACCTTTTCCCCCTCATATCAAAGAGCATGTACCCATTCACCTCTCCCACCATACCTCCCCATTGGGCCTCATGAATCTGCCAGGGTTAGGTTGCATCCACTCTCACTGAGGAAGGACCACACGTGCTCTGCCTATATATGTATCAAAGGGTCTCACATCAGCTGGTGTATGTTGCCTTGTTTGCTGGCTCTGTGTCTGAGATATCTCGCAGTTTGGCCAGATAAGTTGAGACTGTATTATTCTTATGGTTTCCTTCTAAGCTTCTTCTACCTTTTCCTTAATATGGCCACATGGTTTCCAGTTTCTGTCCATGTGCCTGAGTGTACATATCTTTGTCAGTCTTAGCCAGACGCTTGTTGGGGCTTCTCAGAGGCAGCCATGCAAGCTAGGCTCCTGTCTTTGAGCACACTGTAGCATCAGTAATAGTGTCATGTCTTGAACCCGCACCTTGAGATAGATCCCAAGTTGGACCTCTCACTGGAACTCTTTTCCCTCAGACTTTTCCTCATTTTTGTGCTATTGAGTACTTCTAGGTATAATTTAAGGAGTTTTAGTGTGCTGTGAGCATTATTACTTTTTAGGACCAGTGTGTCTTCCTGTACAGCAGGAGTCTTGTGGCACAGTTTTGACTAAGAAATGTTTTTACCTACACAAAAGTAGATTTTTTGTACTTGGTGTGTGCCTCCTGCCCCATGTTGGAGTAGAGCTCCTGTACAAGGAGGTATATGACTGGGCTCACACAGATATAAAATTTTATTTTATATTACATGACTATCTGCTCTCTGTAGGCCAACCAGAAATGCAGGGAACCTGATAGCTTCTGAGTTGATGCCTTTGGATGCCTTTGAAAGTCCAAATATTGTGAGAGTGGACTGGAAGCTCACTGGAATATTTCTGTGACACTCACAGTCCCCCACATCATATTTTTCCTGACTCCTGAAGCTGCACATCAGAACAAATACCTTAAGAACTAAAGACTCAATTCTGTCAATCACCCATTTAAAAACTGCTCCTGGACACATGTATGAAATGGCAATACTTACCAGAAGGGATGACAACATTTTAGAAGACTCAAAACTCATCTTATAGGCTATACAGCCCTTTTCTTTAGGGATCAGCCTCCAGTGAGAGAGATGTGACCTCCTACAACCCAGGAGGGGATTTGACTTAGAGGTAGAAGATCCATTTGCATATAAGGAGACAGCCTTGCCTTTATAATTGGGGAGGGTAAATCCTGACTGCACTGGGTCATTAAAATAAGACCATGGGTATCTCTGGATTCCTATAGTGTGAGTCCTAAATTGAGAGATGTATTGAGGAATCTTCACTTGGGCCTCTTTGCTTGTTAACATTCTTGAGTTCTACTCATGGAGGAATCAACATTCCTGACCCCAAGATAGAATACAGGGATATACTGATAAAACCTGTGCAGTATTGATACAGAGACCGACATCTTTATCAATGGATTCGAATTGAAGACCCAGAAATAAAACCCACACACTTATGGACATTAGATCTGTCAACAAGAAGCCATAAATATACAATGGAAAAAAAAGAAAGCACGTTCAATAAACGGTGCTACTATAAGTAGAAGTGTGTATGTAGAAAAATGAAAATAGGTCCATATTTGTCACCTTGTACAAAGCTCAAGTACAATTGCATCAAAGACCTCCACATAAAACCAGATAAACTGAATCTGGTAGAAGAGAAAATGGAAAAGAGAGTGGACTCTCATTGGCAAGAGGCACAAGACGAGAGAGAATTTTCTAAACAGACCTCAAATGGAGCAGGCTCTAAGATCAAGAATTGATAAATGGGAACTCAAAACTGAAAGTCTTCTGTAATACAAATACATAGTAAATAGGACAAATCAGCAACCTACAGATTGGGAGAAAAAATCTTCACTGACCCCACATACAAAAGAGGGTAATATTCAAAATATAGAGAGAACTCATGAAGCTAACCTCATTAAAACAAACAATACAATCAAAACTAGGATATTGAGAAAACAGAATTCACAACACTGGAATATCAAACGAGTTGGAGAATCTTTCCCACTTTCCCTTCTAATAGATTCAATGCATGTGGTTTTATGTGTAGGGTCCTTGATCCACTTGGACTTTAACTTTGGGCAAGATGACAAATATGAATTGAACTGATGTTTATAGCAAAATTTTAAACACATGTTGCCTACATTTTTCTACTTTTCTACTTTTCTTTTCCTTCAGTTAACTCCTTGTTTATGCTAGAATGATTCAATGTGAACATTTTTAAATCACTTAAATAAAGTGGTGATAAAAACCATGTGAGTCATGAATGGAAGATGCATTCCCTGCATCTAATGAGTTAATGTGTTGCATGCAGCACCAGTGTGTCACAATTTTCTCCTCTTTAAAACCCATAGTTTCTATCTGAGGATTAGTCAATGCAGAAAAGAAGGTGTACATGCTCAACAAGTATGTTACTGTATCACTATAAGATTCTCTGCAGCTTTATTGCATACAGGGCAAGCATCTGCCTCTGGAACTGCTGCCAAACCTCTGGCACAATGGAAGGCTGAATACAACTGAGCTGACTGTAGGATTTATCATTGGTTACACTATATCTAATAGTTCTGCTTCCAAACAACTATTCTGAGCATATGAAACTCTGGGATGTATTTATCACTCTATTTTCTCAAGGTCTCAAGGTACACATAGGCCTGGGTTTCTCAAGGTGATTTTTAAATACATGACATTTGTTTTAATCATCAGGGAAGTTCATTAAACCCTTCCCCCATAAAAGTAAAGGACATTCTTTGTTTAGATGTTTGGTTATTTCAAAGATTATTAGAAGCTGAGTATCTAAAAGAGTTTTCTGGAAATTATGAATTACAATTTGAGATTATACAAACATAGAGTATTTTTATTATAAGTTAATATAAATTTATGAAAAAGTTGAATAGTAACATATTGCTTTAAAGTTAAGAGTACACTAACCTACTGAATGTACCATAAAGAAAATGGAGAACTAAGTATCATCATTATCATCTCAGCAAGTGTACTTGTTTGCATGACATTTTACCATTCACAATTCTACTCCACTTTTGGAGACTTGGAGTTCCCTGTGTGCTCAGTGCCCCCATGTTAGCCCTGATCACCTTGTGGAGAGTTTTGTATCTGATTTCACAATTCAGTTTCTTCACTGTGTCTCTCATAGTGTAATACATGGCAGTATCTCTTTTCTCAGACAATTCATTTGTAGATACAATAAGCACTTAGAATTATCTCTGGAGATGTTGACCTGCTCTTCATGGACTCTGCATAGTTTTTATACTCCCATCATATTTTATATCTACTAAGCATTCTAACCCCTTCCCTGGGGCTTGATGAATCCAGTGCTTCCAGTAATAACTGATGTTTATTCAGAAATTTCACAAGAGAGTTTATTGGACCTTCCAGGCTGTACCAAGCCACCTCCAGATTATACAAGCTTTACCTCACCCTGTATGCCTAAAACCAGATAGAATCATAGTCATAAATCTGTCACATATATACACTGTCCCTCTTATGCACATCATTTTACACAGTCTCTTCTCTGTGCATTCTATTTTTAAAAAGCAACAGAGAAAACCCAAATATCCCCAACTCCAGTGTGAGTAGTCTGTATTCAGTGCTAATCACAGAATGCGCAAAACTGGCTGGAGGAGAATTCTCTCAATATAACTGTGGTTGTTTTCACCTCATAGTGGCCCTAGACATTCTATGCCCTGAGAGGTATGTTTTTTCTTGTATTTGAGAAAACATAAAGACATAAGAAGAGGAGTTGCTTTCATATGGATGCTAGCATATTGTTAATAGTTGATGCCATATTCCTCACCCAGACCCATCTACCTAAAGCTGTTTTAGTGACTAGAGACCAGTCACCAATCTACTTGCTCAAACATGAGGTCTTGCCTCTTCAGGGCTGTTTCCAGGACAGTTCATCAATCTTTTTCCCATTTCATGTTCTGAGGTGTTCTTCATGTACCATGGGAACTTGTTAAAACTGTCACTTTGACTGTGCATGATATCCCTGGGTGGCTTGTATTCTAAGATATCCAGAGACCCAACACATTCTTGCATCAGCAACAACAGAGAATGCATAAAGAGTCTCTCTCATGCTTCACAACACTATGAGAACAACTGTGTTTGCAGTGACAAAAATGGTCCTGTAGATTCTGGCATTTCTATTTCTGTGACATGCCCAAAAATGTGACCAACATTCAAGCCTATAACAATAGTGATCTGTGGTTTGTGATTTAGTCCATGGGAGTTATTACACCGTATGGTTAGTAGATATTGTTGTTCTTCCTATGGGGTTGCATTCACTTTCAGCTTGTTTAGTCCTTCCCCTAGCTGTTCCATTGAGGTCCTAGGTCCATCCAATGCTTGGCTGTGAGCGTCTGCATCTGTCTTAGTCAGGTGATGGAAAGCCTTCTTATAGACAACCATATGAAGCTTCTGTCTGCAAGCACTTCTTGACATTAGCAATAGTATCTCCTTTTCTCTATCTTCCATATTTATTTTGTTCCCCATTCTATGTTGGATTAAAGCATGTGTACTTGTGGTTTCTTTCTTGTTAATCTTCTATTTGACAAAGGAGTTAAAGCCATACAGTGCAATAAAAGAACACATATTCAACAACAAATGGTGCTGGTTCAAATGAGGGTCTGCATATAGAAGAATGCAAATCAATAAAGTTTTTCTCCTTGTACAAAGCTCAATTCCAAGTGGATCAAGAACATCCACATAAAACCTGATATGGTGATTGCAATAGAAAAAAAAGTAGAAAAGAGTCTTGGACACATAAAAATAGGGGAAATTTTCATTAAGAGAAACACTAGTAGCTCATGCTGTAAGATCAATAATTCACAAATGGGACCTCATAAAACTGAAAATTTTCTGTAAGGCAAAGGAGTCTATCAATAGGACAAAACAGCAACCTACAGGTTGGCAAAAAGTCTTGACCGACCTTACATCAGATGACTAAGGATATTGCACAGTTCTTTAGGTGCTTTTCAGGCATTCTAGATTCCTCAGTTGAGAATTCTTTGTTTAGTTCTCTACCCCATTTTTAATGAGATTATTTGAATCTCTGGAATCCGCCTTCTTGAGTTTTTGTATATACCAGTTATCAGCCATTTATAAAATGTAGGGTTGGTAAAGATCTTTTTGCAATCTGTAGGTTGTTATTTTGTCTTAACTGACAGTGTTCATTGCTTTATGGAATCTTTTCTATTTAATGAGATCCCAATTTTCAATTGTTGACCTTAGAGCATGAGCCACTTGTATTCTGTTCAGGAAAGTTTTACCTATGCCAATGTTTTTGATGGTTTTTCTCACTTTCTGTTCTATTAGATTCGGTGTATCCGATTTATGTGAAGGTCCTTGATTCAACTAAATTCTTCATAAAATAGAAAGAGCATTTATCAAACTCAAACGGAATAACAAAAATTGTTCTCAACAATAAGAGAATTTCTGGGTAATCCTTGACCTCAAGCTGTACTACAGAACACTATTGACAAACACTGAATGATATTGGTACAGAGAGAAACAGGCATACTAATGAAATAGAAATGAAAACCCAGAAATGAACCCACATGCCTATGGTCAGCTGATAATTGACAAAGAAGCCAAAACCATACAGTGGAAAAAAGACAGCATATTCAATAAATGGTGCTGGCTCAAGTGGCAATCAGGATATTCATGCAAATTGATCCATTCTTATCTACTTGTACAGAGCACATCTGCTTTTCTTTACTTGGAAAAGTGTTGTGGGATAATTTCCTGCTACATTGTATTTGCAGTACAGCTCAGTGATTGAGCAGTAGAAGAGATGGCTAGAGCTAAGAGTGGGAAGGAGAGAAAAAAAAGAGAAGAGGAAGGAGAGGAGAGAGAGCTAGCAACCATGGAGGAAGGTGGATGGGTCAACAGCAGTCCTGGGTAACAATTTTTACATCTAAAGATTAGATATTGGGTAACAATTTTAATTGTGTGGGCATCTTATTAATTGAGCACTTCCAAATATATAAATCTATTGGATAATCCTTAATCATTAAGTATTCATTCTACTAGGTACTGTGAGCATGGAAGATATTATCTGGGGCTTAAAAGAGCTTTGTGGGGATGGTGTTGTTGGATTGATAGAGCCAGCAGCCATGCTGGTGTTTTCTTGGTCTAGATCTGCTGTGCTTGGCCTCTGGACACTTCTATTGTGGAAACATGGTGGACAGCCCATACAGCTAACAGAGCTGCCTCACCAATTCTCAAATATCTCCTGTTACGGGTGATACCCAAATGAAACAGGTGACATTTAGAAATGCCGCTGATGTCTGACTGTTAGCTGTTTGGGCTACCCACCAAGTTCCTGCACTAGAAGAGGCCAGAGGCCAAGTAGTGTAGAGCTAGAAGCAACCAGAGGCCAAGACAACCCCATAAGATGTTACTGTGGCAGCTAGATCCTGATCAGCTCCATAGAAATCATGCCCCAAAGCATGGATCTTGGGCCAATCCTGTCAGTCTCATGGTTCTCTGCCAAGCCCCAGACAATACCTGCTATGCTCATGGTTCCCAGTAGAATAAAAACTCTTAAGCGTAAAGATTAACCAATGGATTTATATATTAGGAAATGTTCAAAACACAAGATGCCCAACCAATTAGAATTGTTACCCAGTATCCAACTTTTTGATAGAGATTGCTACCTACCTAGGACTCTTGGAGAACCATGGTTCTTCCTCCATGTTGCTTCCTTTCTCTTTCTTTGCTTCCTCCCAACTCCTCACTCTGCCTACGTTGTCTACTGCCCAATAACTGAATTCCACTGCAAATACAATGTAGCAAGAAAATATGCTGCTACAGAAAAGTGCTATAGGCTGTGTAATCACGAGAATTGTAGCCAGAGACACAGATCTATAATATCCCTAACATATGACTGAACAGGACCTTATATAACATGAGAAGATGACAGCACCATTGTAGACATAGAAAGTGAAAGATTCTGAAAAACTCATGAAGAATGTCATCACTTGGAAACAAAAACTGTGGATAAGTGGGAGGCATCTATGATCTACAAGATAATGTCAATCCAATCACTTCAGAAAAGCAAGACCATCGAGAAGACTGAATAAGATATGAGGATAGAAGGATATAGCATGGAAAAGAAACAACCCCTCAGGAACATTATAGTAATATTAAAGTGGTAAAAATAATTCATAAATGTGTTTTATTATTAATCAAAAGAATATCAAATAATATTTATTTTAATGTAATGATGTTTTTACTTCATAAGAATGAAACTTTGACTCTGAGATGATTACTATACTGCTGAGTTATGACATCAACTATATTAGGTTAATTCAGTTTAACCTAGGTATTCATAATTTACTTAATCTATACATACAACTATGCTCTAAAATTATTATATTTTAATTATGTACTTGTCTTTATTTCCTTTGGATTTATATGGAATTTACTGCTAAGAGAGCAGAAGAGTTTACCTCTACAAACAAGCAATTCAGAAGTGCTACAAGTTTACAATAGCGTATATAAGTAATATTCATACTGAGTAATGATTGGATCTTTTTGAGAAGTATTTCCTCTCTTAATTGATGTCAGTCTTCTGAGAATTGCATGGACCAGACTGTTCAACTTAACTGATAGCATTAATATTTGTCATAGACTTTCTATTGATTTCTACCCCCTAAATTCAAAACGTAAGAGAATCCCTCTTTCCTTCCCTGTACTGTGCCATTTATATTTTTAAAAGAATTCCATAATGATGTTGATATTGTAAACATTGTACAGAGGGACAGCAGGAAGAGCAGTGGGCCTTGGAGGATAAAATTTCTGTTTATATTTTTCTGGAGCAGACACTTAGTGAGTACTCTATGTCTCCTGCAGTGATTCAGCAGGCATCAGAAAGAATCTTGAAGCCAACATCTTATAGCTTCTTGACAGATACATTTCCATTTAGAATTATAGAGTCCCATTACACATTTGCCTGTGGTGGAAGAATTCCCTGTCTTCTTGTTGTTCTCTGCTTTCCAGTTGGAGGAGTCTGAAGTGTTCTCTAAAAGGCAATGATATTTCAAACAGTATATAAGTACATAATCTGTTTTCATTATCTCTTAAATTGTATCTATCCTAGGAGATTCATGTCTGCCACAACACATTTCCTATCATTGCATCCATATTAAGCACATAAGATTCATATTTGTCTTATAAGAGGAAATGTTTCGGTAGAGAAACATTCAAAATAAGTGTTCTGAGGATAAAGAGATTTATCAATGAATATGAAACCCTTGAGATTTCTACTGAGTACAGCACGTATTAAAAATGAAATGCTCTATAGAGATACATGTTACCACCAACAAAGTGTGAGAGATGATACTGTGTTAGTGTAGGTCCAGTCTTTGTTAAGATATAGAGTGTTAGTCAGGACAATAAGACTGTGAAATCAAAAATATTAGACAAGAGAATAATGGATACACTCAGAACATAATCACAGCTAAGTGTGTACACATTTTGTTGTGATGTTAGTTCTGTTAAAAGATACTTTAATATTACCTTTAACCCAAATTAAAATTATAATTACATAAAAGTATAGAATTATAAAATACCTCTTATACTCTAAGAAGCTAAATCTTCTGCTACTTTAGAACAAGAAATGATACGCTGAAGCCACCTGTGACCTAAGATTACGGTACATTAATTGCTATCCTGTTTCTTTCAGGTGTCTTTAAAAGAATAATAAATCGCCAGGCAATGGTGCACATGCCTTTAATCCCCGCACTTGGAGGCAGAGGCAGGCAGATTTCTGAGTTCGAGGCCATCCTGGTCTACAGAGTGAGTTCCAGGACAGCCAGGTCTACACTGAGAAACCCTGTCTCGAAAAAATCAAGAAGAAAAAAGAATGATAATAAATCACTAGCCATGCCTGTCTTGCATTTAATCCATTTAATCAACTTTTGCTACCTTTGCTAATTCTCAGCTTTAATCCTAAATTATGTGTTATTCAATGTTCCTGATATCATAATATTGATATTTTGACATATGTCTTTGACATTAGTTTTGCTGAAAACAAATAATGCAGGTTTGAATAATCTTATAAAATAAATATCTAGAGCAGATAAAGACAGTAGATATTTGTTGATTATCAATGATGTTTATAACACACAGCATACACACAGAGGAAGAGAGAGAAAGAGAGAAAGGAGGAGGAGGAACAGGAAGAGGAAGAGGAAAAGGAGAAGGAGGATGAGTAGAAGGCGAGGAGGAGGGTAGGAGGACAGAGATGGAGAGTTGGAGACAGTGATTGAAACTCATACAAGGGATCAACCAACAGGGACAACAGAAGAGACATCTGCAGCCCTTTGTGCTTATTGCCCTGTTCCCTGACATTGGATTGTCTTTGTTACTAGCTCTAAGGGAACACTGACAGGAACCAGTAGGCAATGTTTTATCCTTTTTAAAAGATAGTTTAGATTTGGCAGTATCCTTGAGAAATCTTGTGGGTTTTAGATGTGTGACAAAGGCCATTTCAAAAAACCATATGAATATAAACTTTCTAATCATCCTCAGTGAACCAAACATGGTTCTGATTATGTGCACACATCATTACTGCTGGATTTTCTAAAATAATTAATCATAGAACCAGAATACATTTATGTCAACAAATCAGTGATTAAAAAATAAAATGATATTAACAAAACAGCAGAATTTTTGAACTGTAGGGAATAAGGAACTTAGATCACAGTTAGAAAATGAATACAGTTGGTAATAACTTTATCAAGTTAAGACTGTACCAGAGGAAAAAATCTATATTACAATGTGTAGGCCGCCAACCTTATGCGGCTGAATAAAACGGCACCACCCGCAGAGTTGACATGGCTGACTAAAACAACACTGCACCGCTTCAACTCTGTGGCCCAAGGGAGATGCTAATGAGCATGCTAATGAGGCATTGCAAATTGACCATTGGACACCTCCATGCCCTTGCCACGCCCAGGGCTGGGTGATATATAAGCAGCCCGTACTGAGCATTTGAGTCAGTCTCTCCCAAGAAAT
>NC_133430.1:4578345-4604985 GCF_011762505.2 Arvicanthis niloticus | reverse complement strand
GATAACTAAAAATGTGAAACTATTTCTATATTGTATTTTAGTTGACCAAATGATACACTCAAGAATCCATTCCCTGATGAGTATAATGTTTTTCATAAAAGAACCAAAGCAGATGTGACCACAGATCATTATTGATATATACTTGAATGTTAGTCACATTTTTGGGCATGACACAGAAATAGAAATGCCAGAATCTACAGGACCGTTTTAATCCCTGCAAACACAGTTGTTCTCATAGTGTTGTGAAGCATGAGAGAGGACTCTTTATGCATTCTCTGTTGTTACTGATGCAGGAGTGTGTTGGGTCTCTGGATATCTCAGAATACAAGATACCCAGAAATATCATGCACAACCAAGTGACAATTTAACAAATTCCCATGGGACATGAAGAACACTCAGAAGATGAAAAGGGGAAAGATAGCTGGACAGTCCTGGAAACTAACCCTGAAGAGCGCAAGACCTCATGTTTGAGCAAGTAGATTGGTGACTGGTCTCTGGTCACTAAAACAGCTTTAGGGAGATAGATCTGGGTTGAGGAATATGGCATTAGCCACTAACAATCTACCAGCATCCTTATGAAAGCAACTCCTCTTCTTATGTCTTTATGTTTTCTCAAATACAGAAAAAAACATACCTCTCAAGGCATAGAAAGTCTAGGGACTCCATGAGGTGAAAACAACCACAGTCATATTGAGAGAATGCTCCTCCAGCCAGTTGTGACCATTCAGTGATTAACACTGAACATAGACTACTCACAATGGAGTTGGGGCATACGATAGGTTTTCTTTGTTGCTCTTTTAAAAGGGAATGCACAGAGAAGAGACTCTGTGTAAAATAACATGCATAAGAGGGACAGTGGATATATGTGACAGTTTTTCTGACTATGATTCTATCTGCTTTTAGGTATACAGGGTGAGGTACAGCTGGTGGAATCTGGAGGTGGCTTGGTTACAGCCTGGAAGGATCCATTAAACTCTCTTGTAAAATTCCTGAATACAATCAGTTATTACTGGAAGCACTGGATTTGTCAAGCCCCAGGGAAGGTGTTAGAATAGGTTAGCAGATATAAAATATGATGGGAGTATAAAAACTGATGCAGAGCCTAGTGAAGAGCTAGATCTAACATCTCCAGAGACAATTCTAAGTGCTTATTGTACGTACAAATGAATTGTCTGAGAAATGAACTGCCATGTATTACACTATGAGAGACACAGATGAAGAAATTGAATTGTGAAATCAGGATACACAACCCTTCACAAGTATGATCAGGGCTAACACGGGAGCAGTGAACACACAGGGAACTCCAGGTCTGCAGAAGTGGAGGAGGATTGTGAATGTAAAAACTGTCATGCAAACAAGTACACTTGCTTAGATAATAACCATGATACTTAGTTTCTCCATTAATCTTTATGGTACATTAAGTAGGTTAGTGTACCCTTAACCTCAATAGAATATGAACTTTTAACGTTTCATAAAATTTATATTAACTTATAATAAAAATACCCTATTTGTATAATCTCCAATTGTAATTCATACTTTCCAGAAAACTCCTTTAGATACACAGCTTCTACTAAGCTTTGAAATAACCAAACATCTAAACAAAGAATGTCCTTAATTTTTATGTATATATTTAAACACAAGATACAGTTTGACCTGAACAAAATGCAAGCCATTAGCAATGTAGATAGGACTCACCTGTGGCCTCCAGGATCTCATCCTGAGGAACCATGGAACCAACAATTAGTTTTTAAAGAACTAATTTGGGGGAAGGGTTTAATAGATTTCCCTGATGATTAAAACAAATGTCATATATTTAAAAATCACCTGTGAGAACCCAGGCCTATGTGTACCTTGAGACCTTGAGAAATAGAGTGATAAATACATCCCAGAGTTTCATATGCTCAGAATAGTTGTTTGGAAGCAGAACTATTAGATATAGTGTAACCAATGATAAATCCTACAATCAGCTCAGTTGTATTCAGCCTTCCATTGTGCCAGAGGTTTGGCAGCTGTACCAGAGGCAGATGCTTGCCCTGTATGCAATAAAGCTGCAGAGAATCTTATAGTGATACAGTAACATACTTGTTGAGCATGTACACCTTCTTTTCTGCGTTGACTAATCCTCAGATAGAAATATGGGTTTAAAGAGGAGAAAATTGTGACACACTGGTGCTGGCATGCAACACATTAACTCATTAGGATGCAGGGAATGCATCTTTCATTCATGACTCACATGGTTTTGTCACCACTTTAGTTAAGTGATTAAAAATGTTCACATTGAATCATTCTAGCGTAAACAAGGAGTAACTGAAGGAATAGAAAAGTAGAAAAGTAGAAAAATGTAGGCAACATGTGTTTCAATTTTTGCTATAAACATCATTTCAATCCATATTTGTCATCTTGCCCAAAGTTAAACTCCAAGTGGATCAAGGACCTACACATAAAACCACATACATTGAATCTATTAGAAGGGAAAGATTCTCCAACTCGTTTGATATTCCAGTGTTGTGAATTCTGTTTTTCTCAATATCATAGTTTTGATTAGATTGTTTGTTTTATGGAGGTTAGCTTCAAAGGTTCTCTACATATTTTGAATATTACCCTCTTTTGTATGTGGGGTCAGTGAAGATTTTCTCTCCCAATTTGTAGGTTGCTGATTTGTCCTATTTAATATGCATATGTATTATATAAGACTTTCAGTTTTATGAGTTGTCATTTATCAATTCTTGATCTTAGAGCCTGCTCCATTTAAGTTCTGTTTAGAAAAATTCTCTCTCTTCCTGTGCCACTTGCCAATGAGACTCACTCTCTTTTCCATTTTCTCTTCTACCAGATTCAGTTTATCTGGTTTTATGTGGAGGTCTTTGATCCAATTGTACTTGAGCTTTGTACAAGGTGACAAATATGGATCAATTTTCATTTTTCTACATACACACTTCTACTTATAGTAGCACCATTTATTGAACGTGCTTTCTGTTTTCCATTGTATATTTATGGCTTCTTGTTGACAGATCTAATGTCCATAAGTGTGTGGTTTTATTTCTGGGTCTTCAATTTGAATCCATTGATAAAGATGTCTGTCTCTGTATCAATACTGCACAGGTTTTTATCAGTTTATCACTGTATTATATTTTGAGGTCAGGAATGGTGATTCCCCCATTAGTAGAACTCACGAATGTTAAGAAGCAAAAAGGCCCAAGTGAAGATTCCCCAATACATCTCTCAATTAGACTCACACTATAAGAATCCAGAGGCAGTGATGGCCTTATTTTAATAACACACTGCAGTCAGTATTTACCCTGCCCAATTATGAAGGCAAGGCTGGATCCTTACATACAAATGGATCTTCTACCTCTAAGTCAAATCCCCTCCTGGATTGTAGGAGGTCACATCTCTCACTGGAGGCTGATCCCTGAAGAAAATGGTGTATAGCCTAAAATGTGAGAGTGTTAAGTCTTCTGAACCTGTTGCCACCCCTTCCTGGTAAGTATTGCCATTTCATAATGTGTCCAGGAGCAGTTTTTAAATGGGTGATTGACAGAATTTAGTCTTCTGTTCTTAAGGTATTTGTCTGATGTGCAGCTTCAAAGAGTCAGGAAAAATATGATGTGGGGGACTGTGAGTGTCACAGAAATATTCCAGTGAACTTCCAGTCCACTCTCACATATTTGGACTTTCAAAGGCATCCAATGGCGTGAACTCAGAAGCTATCAGGTTCCCTGCATTTCTGGTTGGCCTACAGAGGACAGATAGTCAATGTGATATAAAATAAAATTTTATATCTGTGTGAGCCCAGTCATATACCTCCTTGTAGAGGAGCTCTACACCAACATGGGGCAGGCAGCAAACACCAAGTACAAAAAAATCTACTTTTGTGTAGGTAAAAATATTTCTTAGCCAAAACTGTGACACAAGACTCCTGCTGTACAGGAGACACACTGGTCCTAAAAACTATATAATGCTCACAGCACACTAAACTTCTTAAATTATACCCAGATGTATTCAATGGCACAAAAATGGAGAAAAAGCCTGAGAGAAAAGATTTCCAGTGAGAGGGTCCAACTTGCATTCATCTCAAGGTGAGGGTCCAAGAACTGACACTATTTACTGATGCTACAGTGTGCTCAAAGACAGGAGCCTAGCTTGCATGGCTGCCCTGTGAGAATCCCAACAAGCATCTGGCTAAGGCTGATGAAGATACTTACACACAGGCAATGGACAGAAGCTGGGAATCCATGTGGCCAAATTAAGGAAAGTTAGAAGAAGCTGAGAAGGAAACCATAAGAATAATAACAGTCTCAACTTATCTGTCCCACCTGCGAGATATCTCAGACATAGAGCCATCAACAAGGCAACATTCACCAGCTGATATGAGTACCTTTTGATACATATATAGCAGAGCACTGTGTGGTCCTTCCTCTGTGAGAGTAGATGCACCTAACCCTGCAGATACACGAGACCCCAGGGAATGGGGAGATGATGTGGGATGGGGTGATTGGGTACATGCTCTCTGATATGAGGGGGAAGAGGTATTGGTATGAGGAACAGTCAAAGGACTGACCAGCTGGGGGGAAAACACTAGACTGTAAAAAAAAGATTAAAAATAATAAGCATAAAAATTCAAATTAAAAAACAAAAAGAAGAATATATATGGTCTGAAAATAAATCTGTCATATGTTATATGCCATCTTTAACCCAGTGAGAAATAAATCTCTCATGATTTTTGCAATGCTAATTCACAGAAAAATCTTGTCTTAATTTCTTTTCCTGTTGCTGTTATAGAACACAATAACCAAGGAAAATTATCAAACACAATGTTTAATTTGTCTTATATCTTGAGAGAACTGTAGCATGACAGGACTGTATGTTAGCAAGAAGAAAAATGTTAGCTGAGGCAATTCAAGATCATGATATGATCAACAAGTAACAGAGTTAGGGAAATCTGAGAATAGTATAAATCCTTTGAAGTCTCAAGCCTGCCTTCACTGACATATTTGGTCCAACACAAACACCTGCCTAATACTTGTCAAATAGTTTCACCACTGCCTTCAGCTCTCCTCTTTCTTTCTCAGGAACACCTTCCATGAGAAAAATACCCCAAAGTACTGGACTGAATGGCCAGTCCGGACTAAGAAGCTGCCATGTCTTTCCCACAGGATCCTTCTTCAGGATATGTCTGTCCTGGGGCTGCTCCTGTGTTTTGTATGTGCTCCCTGCTGTGTCACAGAGATATTCCAGATAGCTTCCATCCCCCTATAACTTACGTGAAATCTCAATGGCATGAACTCATCAGCTATCAAGGTCTCTGAATTTCTGGTTGACATCCAGTGAGCAGATAGCCATGATGTATAAAATAAAATTTTATATCTGTTTTGGTGTATGTTTATTGTATTGAATGTTTCCACAGGAGTGTATTCTTTCCTAGTTCAGGGAATACCACTACATCATATAAATGACTAAAAAATCTAGATAATACTAGCCCAAAAGCAATTGAAAGAACAAAAGTTATTTTTTATAAAAGAGATGTTAGTCAAAAACAGCATAGCACAGAATCAATGTCTCTCATCACCTGAGCAACAAAACGTAATTTCAGAAGGAGATTTAATCTCATGTATTGCGCTGGTAAGCAGGACAAAATACATGTTCGCATCTGTGGCTATATTGCTAGTTACACAAGATTCCATGTGTGTGGATACTTAGAATGTGAGATAGCAAATATGTAGTTGTTGAGGTCAAGAACTTTTGCTTCAAATAAAATATGTGTTCCTGATTTCATTCACTGAAAGAATGAAATCAGATGTTTTCCAATCACATTGAGAGGGATTTAGAACTTCATTAAACAAGGTCTGATTCTGACCAAGTTTTTTCACAGAGAAGAGATGTACACACTGTAGAGAAGCAAAATCCAGATACTGGGCATGACACTCCAGATTCTGAAGCTTGATCTGGAAATGTGACAGCTTGTGATGCTATTTAAGTTTCATATTTTTTAAAACAAATATGATCTAACTACACATTATTGTCATAATGGTAAATGAACAAAATGATCCTTGCATCTTCTCTGAAGCATTGTCTTCTCACAGATTTCCACCACAGAGCTCGCTATATAGTAAGGGATGATGCAAATAGGAGCTTCCTACTACTCATCAAACACAGTCCAGTGCTGAGCCTCACCCTGGGCAGATGAGATCAGTCCTGGATTCCACCCAGGTCCTCCCATTCAGTGATTAGTACTGAAAACAGACTACTTCATTATAGATTGGGCTTAGGCATGTTATCCTTTGTTGCTCATTTAAAAAGTAATGCACAGAGAAAGAGACACTTGTTTTGTAAGAGGACATGCACAAGAGGGACAGTAGATATATGTGACAGTTTTTGGATGAGAATCATCTCTGTTTTCAGGCATACATGGTTAAGTGGATTTGATAGAATCTGAGACTGGCACAACCTCAAGTGTCCCTTAAACTCTCTTGTGAAGCTGCTGTATTCACCTTCAGTGTTTAGTGGATGCACTGTGTTCACCAAGTTCCAGGGAAGAGGCTAGAGTAATTAGCACATATAAAAATATGACAAGAGTCTAAAAACTATGCAGAGGCTGTGAAGGGCTAATTTTGCCATCTCCAGATACAATTCTAAGAACTTATTGTACCTACACATGAACAGTCTGAGAAAGGAGAACACTGTCATATACGAAATGTGTGATACCTTGTAAGGAAAGTAAATTGTGAGCTCTGGCACAAAACTCTCCACAAGGTGCTTCATGTCCAGCAGGGGGCACTGGCACACAGGGAACTCCAGGTCAATAGAAGTGGAATAGGAATGTGAACTGTAAAATACTCTGTCTAAATGGTCTTTAATTCATTTTCCCTTTTATTTAGATATCTTATTTATTTACATTTCAGATGAAATCCCCTTTCTCCATTTCTGCTCCCTAAAACCCTATATTCCATCCCCCTCCTCTTTTTTGCATTTAAACCATTTTAAGTACATGCAAATATCAGGTCAATATTAGGTTGAGGACAAGCAATACAATAGATATGAATAGTCAAGGAGAAGCAATACAATAAACACAAATATTCAAAAAACAAGCAAGGCAATAAACAAAATTAAATGAACATGTCCATAGTCACTGTTTCTAAGGGCTTATCAGGATGGACAAATTATCTGAGCCAGATTCCCTGCCTTAGCCCAATGTCATTTTCATGTCTAAAGCCTACTTCCTTGTTTCTAGCCTAAAATGAATATTTCTGTCTGAAATTACTTCTTTGTTCTAGCCTAGTATTTAGATTTCTGTCTCAACTTACTTCTTTGTTCTAGCCTAATGTTCAGATTCCTGCCTGAAGCCTACACTCTTGTCCTTGGACTATTGTTGTATCCCTCCCACACTGCCCATTTTCTTGTCCTTGGCCCATGTCAGATTCTTGCCAAGCAACCCAAAAGGCTCTCTGCCTCTCTCCCTTTCTTATTTCATTAACGAGACTGATCCTCTCTTAGGTCATTCTGACAAGAATGCTTCCTTACCCATCATGAAATATGCATTCCATATTTAAGTACAGGATGCATTCTGTTCAGAACAAAATGCAGAACATTTACGAAATCAGATGGAACTCCCCTGTGGGGACCAGGAACTCATCCTGAAGGAAGCATAAAACCAACAATTAGTTTTAAATAAATGGGTAGGAGGGGTTATTAAATTTTGTGATGATTGAAACGCATGCCATGAATTCCATAAACACCTGTGACAAATCCAGGCCTTAGGTGCATTATGAGATCTTCAATAACGGGCCAAAGAATACAACCCCAAGGTATTGTTATGCTCAGAATATTTGTTTGGAAATAGTATTATTGAAGTATAGTATAACTAATTTTAAATTCCTCAATCATCTTAGTTGTATTCTGTACTTCCTTTCTGACAGAGATTCCTCAGTTGTGCAAGACTGAGATCCATCCTCACCCTGTATACATTAAAGCTTAGAGCACATCCTATAGTGATAAGGCAATGTACTTTCTTCTCTGCAAAGACTTAATGGTCAATCCTTACTATGGGTTTAAACATAAGAAACTTGTCATTGACATACTGGTGCTGCATGCAACAGCTTAGCTCCTCAGGATGTAGGAACACATGTCTCTCACTCCTGACCTCACATGATGTTGACACTTCCTTTAGTTATGTGATTAAACAGGTGTTCCCATTTTCACCATTCTAGCATAACCAAAGGGTAACTGAAATAATACAAAAGTAGAAAAATATAGGCAACATGTATCCCAATGTTTTTAGGAATAGAGCAACTACATATTTAGAAGTGTGTGAAAGCTGACTCTTAAAACATTGCCTTTGTGGCTGTCATTAAGGAAATAACCTAGGCCAGGAACATTTCTTTGAACATAGACAAACAAATCTGTCACTTTCCTCACAGATTCATTAGTACCTTTATATTGTCTTTATTTTTCATAAAGCCTCCTGTAGGCATTAGAATAAAGTTCATAAAAGAAGTTCTTCAGAATAAAACTTATTTAGAGTGCTTAACGACACTATTAAACACCTCTCATCTTTAGGGAGAAAAATCAGTGTGAAGATGGGTGATTTCCTGTGAGTGTTGGTATCTCTCTCCTAAAGTTAATGCTAATTCTCCATAATCATTTTAACATTCAATCATTTGTTTTTAGGTAGGTAATTCTTCTGTTAATGTAATTGAGCAGTATCATTGGCATTCACAGTAATACATGTGGGCTTTCCCAAGTATTGTTGCTCAAACAGATTAGTGAATCAATCATGATCCTTGAAAGACACTTAGAGATAAATTTTCAGCACTGATGAAAACGCTTAGAAATCATTTGGAAACATAAATTGTTAGTGAAGGTACAGTGAGCTGTATTTGTTAGTTTCTCAGGTGTAGAAAGTGGTAGGAAAGAATTGGAATTGAGAAAAACAGACTATTAATAGTTGAGCTAATGATCTAACCAGCACTGGATGAAGTGACCTTTCTGACACTGGACTGGTGATAATTAATTTTTTGTATTCATTTTGGCATCAGCTTCCTCATATGACTTAATAAAATTTGCTGATAGAAATGTGCATTATACTTAAATTTGAAATGACTGTTTTTATATAAAAGTTTAGCTGTATGATTCTATAATGTTTGTTAAATAAAACTTAAGAAAAATAATAAAACAACTCCTTTTTTCTTTTAATAAACACAAATTACAGCTTTCCAGTAATAGACACTGACTGAGATGATTACCTTGCTTGTGCACACTTTCGTTGATATCTAACAGGTTGCTCAGTTATGGTTGAATATGTTTTCATAGGAATAATTTGGTTTTTTTATCCTGCAGTATAGAAAATGTTTTTCATGTGAAATTATTGAGAAACATTAAAAAGAAGCAGTCACATAGTAATTTCTATATTGCTTTAAAAATTTGCTGGGATATATAAGCTGTGAAGAAAATCTATTGACTGTGTTTGCTTATTGCAGTTTCCCCATTGGATCTTGCTTAAGTTCTCTTCATCCATTCTGTGTGCATGTTAGTGAGTCTGTGTGTGTCTCCACATGTGTGTTGGTGTGCTTATGTGTGTTTGTGTCCACATTTGTGTGCTTGTGTGTGTGTTGTGATTTGTCCTCCCATTTCTGTTTTGTCATTTTCAAAATACTTTTCCAATTCCCAAGTATTTTTTCCCAATGGCCTCTTTCAGCTCCCAAAGGATTTCTTTGTCATGCTCCAGAAAGCATTCTCCACATTCCCGGCTAATCTCCAAGTACAGGTAGACCCTCAGTTTACACAGAATGTCAAAGCTGCTCTTTGAGACAATTGGTGTAGGACATGCAGGTGTCTAAAGAACCAGCTGGGCTTTTCTGCAAGTTCTTGTGGGCCTGGAGACCTGAAGGGTATAGAATGAAAGGAAACTGGGCCACTGAGTGTTTTAACAAAGTCACAGATATACTGATAGTAACTATGTGATGGTAACAATCAGCCTTATGTGATTGGTTGGAAGAGCAGCCTTCGAAGACCTAAAAGCTAAATTCATTGATCAAAAACTATCAGATATCACTCCTCTTTATATAACATTTTTTAAATTTTTTGAGGATAAATCCTTGAACATTATGCCTAATATACTCTACAACTAGATATATATCCTCAAGACAATATAACCAAATTAAAAAATGGAATATAGAGCTAAACAAAGAATTCTCAACAAAGGAAACTGTAATGTCCAAGAAACACTTAAAGAAATGTTTTACATCCCTTAGTGATCAGGGTAATGCAAATCAAATCAACCTTCAGATTCTACTTTACACCAATCAGAATGGCTAAGATCAAAAATGCAAGAGACAGCATATTATGGAAAGGCTGTGGAAATTTGTGAACACTCTTCCATAGCTGGTGGGATTGCAAACTCTTGAAATCAACCTTGTGTTTCATCAAAAATGGGAAAGAATTCTTTCTAAAACTCAGCTATACTACATCACATTATTACAAGGACACATATTCCATTATGTTCTTAGCAGCCTTATTCATAATAGCCAGAAACTGGAAGCAACCTGAATGTCTCTCAGTTGAAGAATAGGCAGAGAAAATGTATTTCCTTTACACTGTGAAGTACTGGTCAGCTATTAAATATAATGACATCATGAATGTTGCTGGCAAATGTATGGAACTAGAAAATACATCCTGAGTGATGTAACCCAAACCCAAAATGAAGTGAATCAGTGGTCACTGAAATGTGCAGTATTAGCCAAAAATCCAGACCTGCCCCACAGTCTTAATATTTGGCAAAAAGATACCCTTAAATATTTCTACCAGGCCTGCTCTTATGTTTGCCACAAGAAGTCACCTATGGTTGTGGCACTCAAGTACCAATGTCAAAAAATCTGAAAGGCATATTTTTATGCATAATCTAAAAATTATTAGAAAATTACGAATTCTATAATATCATCTTCTCCAAATCCATGTCCATGGGTGACTTTAAGGCTCGCAAAGAATGTGCATGATGCCATCATAGTTTTTTGACTATAATAGTGGAAGCATTGTGATGCTTCTGGGTATGTTCATACAGCAGGGGGTGCCAAATTTCCATGGTTTCATTTATATCATTGAGCAGGTACATAGAACACCAGAAAGCACTTTCTATGAGGCTGGCCTTCCTCTTCCTTCCCAGTATGCAGAACAAACTGCCAATGTAACTAACAATTGTTGACTTCCTTGGTCAAACAGCATTTGTGCTATTTAGAACATGGAAAGTGCAGTCAAAAGTCTGGCCTGAGTGTACAGCACAGTTATACTAATTTCATCTAATGCCTCTCTCATTCCCAGAATTTTGCTCTGCCTCCCATTGTCTATCTTTAATTCACACCATCTGGACTAGAATACAATCCTCATTAACAACATTGTATCACTTTAAGTCAAATACAAAACACTTTAATATCAGCTTTGTTCATAATCCTGTTCTGATCATAGTATGCTACTTTACACTGTACTGTTACTTTTTATGTCTCATCATAAACACTGATTGGGAAGTATTAAATGTGGAAAGTAAACAGAATTAGATTCCATTTATGCATAGTCCTCATTAAGATTGGAGTATAAAAGAGAAGAAATAATATTAAAATGAGAAACATTTTTTATGAGATTTCTAAATACACAGATATATGCTGCAGTTTCATGCCAGAGTATCAAGTTTTCAGTTTTAAAAACTGCATGAAACCTATCCAGAATTTTTATGTGTTTGTGATTTTTCACATATCTTGATCTAATTTTAAATTATTCTTTCTTTCAAATTCTTATAATTTTAATTATGTGTCTGAGTTTTTGTGTAGGTATTTTCACATGTGTGTAGATGCCTAAGGGGATTGAAGGGAGTGGCTACCTAGGAGAGGAGTTATAGGTAGTTGTGAGCTACCTAAGTTAAGTGTAGAAATAAAACAAAGGTCCTATGAAAGGTAGTACATGTGGCTTAGCCATTGATCCATCTCCTGAGATCTCTCAACTAATTTATTACATCTGCTTCCCCTTTTTTACTATAATGATTTTGTTTTATATTAATATAAGTACTTTATTTCCAGAAAGCTCTCCATTACCCCATTGTACTTTCTGAATGTTTTAACATTTCCTCATGGACTTATGTAACTGAAACACACATTTCATAATTTTTAAAAAAGAAATATATTTTAATTCTTCAAAATTCATCAGGAAAGTTTAGGTACAGGAGTACAGAGGACCATAAAATTCAGGACCAGAATCTGATGAGACTATGTGGTCAAGAAAGAACCTAGTACAAAAGTCTTAGTATGCAGAGGGCAGTGTCCACTGGAAAGGATGACATCACTGAGTCTGAGCACAGAGCAGGATGGCTACCTAATGTGTAGTTGCCATAGGCCACTTTATCATGTTACATGTATAAGGCTCAGGATTAAGCAGTGAAACTCTGTTGTGTATGAGCGAGAACTTCAGGATGAGAACCCAAATGAAGTAGAGGACTTATAGGACAACATAATCACCATGAACTTCTGAACAGCAGATACTATAATGCATAGGCCCAGGTACCTAGAGTCAGGGAAACTTGCATATCTAATTGTGTATCCAGTTTAGTTAAATAAGACTTAGGGAGGCCAGTCATATGCAAATCTTTAGAAGACTTTAGAGTAGAAATCTGCAGCTCACCTCACATACCAGCAAGGGAGTGCCCAGTTAGTTTCAAGAAAGCACTGAACCCTGTTTTAGACATCATGGGTTGGGTTTGGAATTTGCTATTCCTGATGGTGCAGCCCAAAGTAAGGACATCAGAAACGAATGCTCCAATGGGAAATGAGTCAGTTCCATAAATCTTCACCTCCCTGCATTCTCTCCACAGGTGCCCAAGCAGAGATCCAGTTGGTGCAGTCTGGCCCTGAGCTGAAAAAAGCCTGGAGAGACAGTGAAGATCTCCTGCAAGGCTTCTGGGTATAGCTTCACAAGCTATTCAATGCACTGGGTGAAACAGGCTCCAGGAAGAGGCTTGAAGTGGATGGGCTGGATCAACACCGACACTGGGAAGCCAACATATGCTGATGACTTCAAAGCACGGTTTGCCTTCTCTTTGGAAACCTCTGCCAACACTGCATATATGCAGATCAACAACCTCAAAACTGAGGACACAGCTACATATTTCTGTGCAAGGCACAGTGTGAAAACCACATCCTGAGGATGGCAGAAACTATGAGGGGAAGGTGGTTAAGCTGGGCCTACAGAAAAAACAGAGAAAATCTTCTCTTTTTATTTTTTGCTACAATTAAGAAATCACTGATGATAGAAAATTGATATATGGTCAACCACAGAATGTTCTCAGAGGATTTGGACAGACCAGCTTCATAAAAGGGAGGAGGACAATTTCATTGCATCTTTAAATTGGTATATGAATACTGTTAATATGACAAATATCAATATACATTTACTAAACTATTAACAAACAATTCTGAAAATCTTCTATAAAAAACAGTACTATCAGACTCTATTATGCTCTCAGAAAAGATGAAAAATTCAGGTTTCAACAGGCTTATAACAGATTGTGAAAAGACAGTGAACACAGGTATGGTAGGAAAAGTTGGCCTATAAGCAGATACTGTAGACAACTGATGTCCACAGACAATCCTTCCGGGTTTAGTTCTGTTTACTTGCCTCACGACAAATATAAGTATTTGCAAATAAATAAGACACATTTCCTAAGAAGTATATAATTGCAGGTGATCACTGGTATTTCACAGTTAAGGAAGAACAACATTGGCTAGTCAGATCACACAGTGTTCTCAGGGACTAGACCACCAACCAAGGAATGTACAGGGAGGGATCCATGGCTCCAGATGCATATGTAGCAGAGGATAGCCTTGTCTAACATCAGTGGGAGGAAAGGCCTTTAGTTCTGAGGAGGTATGATATCTCAACATAGGTGGATTCTGTAGCAATGAGGCAGGAGGGTGGGTGGCTGGAGGACCATATCATAGAGGCAAAGTGTTGGGGACACAGGGCAGATGTGGGAGGGGGATTTTATGTAGGGGTGACCAGGATGTGTGAAGTCATTTAAGATGTAAATGATTAATAAATAAATTATTAATAAAAATGCAAAAACAAAAAAGTATTTGCAGAAATTATTACTGGGTACAATTTTAAGAAAAAAGTTAAGATGTAAAAGTTTTGCAGCAGAAAAAGCTAATTTTCAGTCTTCTATCTGAATTTTCAGTTTTTGCAGATTAGACCCAGTTGTTATGTTTCAAGTTCTTAGTACTCAGCCAGGGCTTCATTCATATTAACTGTACACATTCATTTTTAACCTTAATGATTATGAATTTCTTTCTAGTTTTCATATCCATGTGAGTTTATTAAATTGTAAAATTCCATCTTGATATTGTTAATTGTGTTTTACTTTTAGTCCAAGTCACAAGTTTAGTGTTTGACTCCTGAGAAGCCTGTTTTGTTTTGAAATTTTACAAAACACAGAATTATGAATTCTTTGTCTAGTTTCAGTCTTCTATTGGGCCTTGGATGAGGTAACTCCATTTAACCTTTAATCATGTAGGACACAGGTAGAAGGCGTGATTAACAAGTCTTCACCTCCAGAGATTTAAATATTAATGAATTATCTAAAGGCCAGGGGCGTAGCTAATTAAGTTATTCCCATCTCTATGCCCCCCTCCCTATAAAAATCAGGTTCCGCTGGCTTTTGGCCTGGAATCTCATACCATCTATATCCATTCATCATGCCAGGAACAATAAAAGCTTTGGGAAACTCCACATGTTGCCTGGGCCTGTCGCTGCCAGATTGCCAGATTCTGGAACCCCAAATCTCAGCTGCCTCCTCCACTGCCTCCTGTGCGCACAGCGTCTACTTTAATGTAGGACCTCCGCTGGTAGTGTGGAAAGCCCGCCTGAGACGCCACCGGACTCTCCCCCTGCCCGTGAGGTTTTTTTTCCCTACATTCTATATATTGTTTTATTTTTTTTGTAGAAAACTGCTGAAATATTGCATTTCATTTTCAACACCCCCCACCACGTGACTACATTGTAATTTGAGAAAAATGTGGTCATAAAATCTGCTTTCTCAATCTGATGGAACTTATTTCCCCAAGGGAAAATTTCTGCTAAAGTTATTTCATTGTTCTTGCAAAACATTCAGTATTTATCTTGATGGCCAATGATCATTAGCATTCTCCCTGTGTTATAGTGAGAGATGTTTCAATTGTGTTTTTATTTGTTGTTTAATTTATTTACATTTCAAATGTCATCCCTCTTTCAAGTTCCACTCCTCAAAACCTGCATCCTATTTTCCTGTTCCTTGCTTCTATGAGGATGCTCCCCACCCACACACTTCCACTTCACTATCTTAGCATTCCTCTAAACTTGGGTATTGAGGCTCCACAGGACAAAGGGCCTCTTCTCCCATTGATACCAGATAAGACAATTCTCTGTTACAAATACAGCTGGAGACATGGGCCTTTTCATATGTGCACTTGGTTTAGTCCCTGGTAGTTCTGGGAGGAGAGGAGTCAGTTTGTTGATATTGTTGATTTTCCTATGGGTTTGCAAAACTGTTCAGCTTCTTCAGTCCTTCCTCTAACTCCTGCACTGGAGTACCTGTGCTCAGTTCCATGGTTGGCTGCCAACATTCACATCTGTATTGGTCAGGCTCTGGCACAGCCTCTCAGGGAACAGCTATACCAGACTCCCATCAACAAGCATGTCTTGGCATCAACAATAGTTTCTGGGTTTAGTGGCTGAAGATAGCATGGATCCCTTAGTGTGACATTCTCTGGATGTCCTTTCCTTCAGTCTCTCTTCTTTGTTCCTGCATTTCCTTAAGACAGGAACAATTCCGGGTTACTGCTTTTGAGATGTGTATGTAATTCCATCCCTCTAACAGGGGCTGTGACTAATCTCTGGATATGGTCTCTATAGGTTCTCTCTCTACTCTGTTGGGTGTTTCTGCTAATGTCATATAAGTTGGATCCTGGAAGCTTTTTGCTTTCTTGGCATCTGGGACTTTCTGGTGGCTACCCACAGTTCCCCATCCCCCATTGCTAAGAAGCTTCTGGAAGGCAAAGGACACTGTAAAGAGGACAAACTAGCAACCTACAGATTGGGAAAAGATCTTTAGCAAGGCTATATCTGATAGGCAGCTAATGTCTTATGGAGCCACCCTTCTTCTCATCTTCTTCTAGACTTTGCTTAATTCAACCTCAATGCGTCCCTGCTTCAACTGAAGTGTTTGGATGTCAATATCTACTTCTGTCTAAGTCAGCTGTGTGTTTGGCCTCTTGGAGGACAGCCATGCTAGGCTCTTGTCTATATGCACACCATAACATCAGTAATAGGGTCAGGCTTTGGAGAGCCTCCTTGAGATGGATCCCAAATTGTGCCGGTCACTGAACTTCACTTCCCTCAATCTCAACTCCATTTTTTGTCCCTTCAGTTCTTTTAGACAGTAACAATTCTGTGTCAGGTTTTCTGACTGTTAGACAGCAACCCCATCCCTTCACTTTCTAATGGAGTTGGACCTTACAAGTTCCTTCTCCTAACTATTAGGTATTTTATTTAAGGTTCCTCTGCTGTATGCTTTGGGCACCTTGGAACTGCTGTTATATGTTGTTCCCAGAGTCTCTCATATATCAAGTGTCTGGTACATTCTAGAAGGTTCCTCAATCACCCACCCCATGAAATGCATATTTCTATTCATTTTTCTGGCCATCCAGGCTTCTGTTCTATCTGCTCCCCCAAACCTAATCAAGTTCCTCCTTTCCCCTCCCTCTCTCTCTCTTGTCAAGTACAAAGCAAATAAATTTTCTGATGAGTATAGAAATGACTGTTCTGGAGCAGAAGATGCCATAGAAGCTTCATGAAACTTGATGTAGATCTTTCCATTATGAGACTCAGGACATACTTAAGTGGGATTCTCTGGTAGGACAGTGTTTTGGAATCAGTGAGTACTAAGAGGGACGTATGGCCAGAGTCAATGTCATATAATAGCAAACAGGTCTCAAATTTCCATCTTCTCTCTAAGGACTATTCACATCAAGGCTCATATCAGAATCAACTGTACTTTTTACATATATTTTCTTACTCAGTGATTTCAATCATCCATTCTCAAGTTAGCCTCTATTCAAATATCAAATGCATCTTCTGACTTGAGGTTTAAGTATAGGGTTCAGATGTTAACAGGATTATCACTTATTGCTCAGCAGTGTTTCTGACATAGTCTTGGGGAAGTACTAGTGGTATGTACTCAGTATGTATTATTTAGAATTCTTCTGCTCTTCTTTATAGTTAAATTTTTTCTGAGAAAAAAACAAGTATATGTGACTATTCTGGTGGTAAGAATGTCATTTTTTTCTGTGGAGAGTGGACAGCATTTGATCTTCAATTTCTGGACTAACAATTGACCATAAATGTCAGGGAGATTTATTAATGGTGCATTCTCTTGTCCTGTCAGTTTTAGGGAAACTGTGTCTAATTCTCTCTTATCTATTGTGTATGTAATTATTCTTTACTGCAGTCAACATTAGACTTGTCCAGAACGCACTTTGTCCTATAGGCCTTTGTCTTTCAGGTACCAATTGTTGTTGCTCTTTTCATGAATACCTCAACTTAGTATAAAGTAAAAATAATTGCTTACTTACAGTACACCACCTTTACTTTATTTTGAGTAGAGTGTAAGTCTTGCTGTTAAATAATGACTTCTGTGAGAACAACCTTCTTTTTCAAAATTCATGCAAAACTGTTTAGTTTTATATGTGAAATTTCAACCAGGTAAACTATTCATCTGCTTATCATAAATAACTTCTTTAGGGTCTGCCTGGTTGATATTGAATTAGAAAAGTGCAGGTCTTTATAGCACTAATTGTCATCCTTGTGTAGAGTTCTTGTTTGTTCTTTGGATCCTCTATGAACTTTGTTTCAGAATCACATGGTTAAGCAACATAGCATTGATCATTATATATGGGATTAGGAAGCAACACTTCATGGTTGGAAGGTACTTCATCCTTTAGGCATCTCTGCTATTTGTTGCTGTGTTGTTAAAAATACCTACATAATATAAGATTGTCTTTGGTATATACTGCATCAACACAACAGAAGTAAATATAGTGTTTACAGTGAGCACAGTTAAAATTTTCTCACAGACCCAGAGCACCACCAACAGAGCATGAGTACACTCACTTCAGGAGCAGGTGCAGACATATGTGGCCTTTAGTCTTATCTCTCTGAGGTTCCCCATTTCTTGAATTCTCAGTAATCATATTTACATTTATTATCTTTAGTAATATGTGATATCTTCATAGAGTTTAGGGTTTTTTTGGGGGGGAAACTTCTTTTAAAATTTGGGATAAATTCTTACAGAAACAAAAAAAAATTCTATGATTGAGGAGAAGAAATGATTTGCCTCAGTGATAGAAACACAAGAGTGAGGAGGTTCATAGGAACTGGTGATTCTGTTCTGTTTAGGGTCAGGCCAAAGTCTCGTTATGTTTACCTGCTTTCCACAGGGTTTGAGGATCAATGGAACCATGATGGAGATGAAAGCAGCAGGCTCAGAAGCCTATAATCACTCTATGTTCGCAAATCGACTCTTCTCCATAGGTCATGAGACTCATGATCTGACATGATGTTACATTTTAACTAACTTTTTACTCTACTGCATTCATCATCAACCAGAAGGTTCACATTTCTAAACCTCCCATTCTGAATTTCAGATTAAAACACTTGTCTAGAACAATAGGTCTGGCTGCAGATGTGGCCTTCATATTGGCTTGGAGAAGGGGTTGGGAGGCCAATAAAGCTGCTAGGGAGAAGCTTCATGTTTCCACTGAATCCTGCAAAACTTATTTCAATGACTGTGGGGGAATTAGAATGACTTAGGTCCAGAGCATAGTTAACATTTCATCTTTCATCATCTTTTACCCTATTATTAGACATTCCCTGAGAAACTCTGTCTAATCTAAAATTCCATGACTAACAAGCCATACTGCTTTAGAATTAGTTTATCATAACACTAGTTTAAATGTCTTTTTGCCCATGCATCTCAAGATAGGCCAGTAATTGTTTGTCACTATTTAGGTCTCTGCTCCATTTTGGTTCTTGCACTTCTTAAAGGCAGGACAAATTTTGGATTGAAGGTTTTGTGGGTATTTTAGTATCTTTACCCACTTCTGTGAATCTTGCCAGGTTATAGAAGTATCCACTTAGGCTCAACATCCCTCACTGCTAGGGATCTAATCTATACTTAGCCTGAGAGACCCTGACACTATTAATGATACAGTTACATTGGCAAACAGGAGCCTAGTATAACTGTCTTCTGAGAGGCTCCATTAAGCAGCTGACCAAGCCAGATGCAGAAACCCACAACCAAACATTACACTTAGCTTAGGAAGACTAATGGAAGAGATTTCTGGAAGGATTAAAGAACACAGAGGGGATAGGGACTCCACAAGAAGACCAAAAGTGTCAAGTAACCTGGACCATCAAGAGCTACCTAAGCCCCACACACACACACATATATGTATCATATGTACAAATTGGTCTTCCAATAGATCCCCCAGATACTGGAGTGGGGGCCTATGATGCCTGTCTAGTGGATCCTGTTACACTAATTAGTCTACCTTGTCTATTCTTCGTGGAAGAGAAGGTTTCTATTCTTGCAGTGACTTGAAGTGCCAGGTTGGGTTGGTACCCAGGGCCATACTCTCCTTCTCATAAGAAAAGGGGGTCGGGGATGAGAAGAGAAGCACTATCAGCAGGTCTGAGATGAAAAGTGAAGCTTCCAACGGGGTATAAACTCAACTAAACAAACAAACAATCAATTGGAGAAACCAAATCAAGTGTCCTTGCACAATATCCAAGACCTATAGCTGAGCTCTTCCCACTTGGCTTTTAAAAAATTCTTATTTAAACTAATGTATTTGAAAAAGTCTTTAATATAAATATTCCATCTATAACTATTAAGTAATCATTTAACTGTAAATATTTTAAAATATGACTTGTATGGAAAATTAAATCTGTATGCAAAAGCTATCATGCCCAATATTTGACCTTCAGATTAAACTACTTTTTTCACTTTTGAAGAAAGACTTGTGCTGATTTATTGACAGAGATATACTCACTTCCAGTGAAAATTTCCAATCTGTGTATAAGACTTAAAAGTTAAATTTTAACAAGGACTTAGAAATCACATGTCTGTTCATACTATTATGAGATCACATTCATCATCTATGGTCTTGAGAGTTGAGCATAAGTGTCATGAGCTCTTGGGGACACTGTCTAAGTGTGATCTGACACACTTTTATGTGTCTCTACAATGCCACACCTGACATAGAAATGAATCCTATTTAATAAGGATCCTGCCCAAGTGTCCATCATCGCCAACGTATCTGTGTAAGGCTGTGAATTTCTTGCAAGATATATTTATTTATTCTATTTTAACGAATCATCTTTTATGCTTTGACTCAAATCAGCCAAATCAGACAAATGTAAATGTAAAAGTAAATCTTCTAAAATGATGGGATGTTCTATGTTCTTATTCAGCAGCAGGTATCTATATAGAGACTACAAATGATTCATTATTTAAATACACTGATATGGGGCCTACTAACTGACTATAACTTAAGAGCAGAAGTTTTGAAAAAGGCAGTTTATGCCCTTCACTAGAATGTATTACATGTTAGTTGTAACTCCATTATTCAGGATTCATACTCTAGGAATGAAAGAGTGGGAATTGGAGTAGTACCACTTACCGACACCTGGGTGTATCCAACAGCCAAAGATTTACTTCCCTTTTCTATGACCCTGTGTTCTGTGGCCACTGCAATTCTTCCTTTAATAGGAGAGAACTCTTTAATCAGGAAAGATAAAAACAATTTCACTGACCTGAAGCTATGATAATTTTATAGATCACTGGAGGGTTCTTGATGCTCCTTGATTCATCAAATTAGGATAGAATTCTATATAGGAGATTGTTTGCTAAAAATAGTGCTTCCCTGATTTACAATAACCTACTACTGTTGATCTGATTAGATCTCTATTCACATCTAATGTCTACTTCTCCTTTATCAGCAGAAAAAGCATTCTATTGATAGCAAGGCTGCAACACTGTCACTGTGAAGACTATGGATCAGATAGAACCAGGTGAATATGAAATCTTCAGAGGACAGTGTATAGGTCATTGTATGTAGAGAGGACTATGGTCTGATGAGACATGTCTCTAGACTTATATTGGGTTATGTAATGAACAGAATTGGAACAGAAATTCCTGTTTAAAGTTGATGGCTCAGTTCATTGCTATTTTCCAGGAAGATTAATGGCATTTGAAGCCAAATTGCTGCCTCACATTTGGTCACTCTTTGAACATTATTGAGACACTTTTGTGAAGAATGAAATTTGATAAATGTATTATTATGTGTATAGATAACCACTATGGCCCCAGATGAACTGACTATGAATATTTACTCCTTGCATATTAAAATCCTGAGCTACTGACTAAGATATTTTGAGCTCTCAGAAACACTAACTAGATTGTAGCCTTCTACCTTGGGAAGTTAAACTGAGACTTCCAGTTTGCCCTGACACACTTACTTATAGGAATTTTCAACATGCATATTAATAGTGGTACAACCAAGAGTTAAGCACACGAGAGAAGAATCCTGAGGATCTGGTGTAAAAAGGAAGATAGAAATGAAATTCCTCACTCAGTTCAGGAAAACTTTCACCTGAAACAAAGTCACAGGAGACCATCCTCTATTGCGTTAAATTTTTCCTACAGCATAGAAAGAAAAATTGACACCATTTAGTACACTAAGTTCTTTCAATCTAAGTCACTTTCCTAGGAATGCTTCATCCATACGAACTTAGTCACCAGGAGCACTTCTTCACTATTGAGAGAATTAATCAATCAATCAATAAAAAATTAAGTTTATACACACCATTTCCCATTAATGATAATAAAGTATGCTTGTCCAGTGACTCAGGTCTCAAGCAAGGTGGAAGTACATCTTCTGGAGGACAGTATTGATGGGAGTACAATCACCATCATGAATCTAAAGCCCTGACAGAGTTGTACTGTATTCTGGAGCTCTTATAAAATAAATAAGTATTTCATTTGATGCAATTAATATAATATTATATATAATTATATATAATAGGAATAAAGGTATTTATTTAATAATATAATATATAATTAAAATATATTTATAATTAATGATATAATGCAAAACCACACAAACACATACCCACAGAAACATACATACACACATATATGTAAAAATCCCTGCTCTTTTAAGATTTTCTAGTTTAATTGAATAGTTATTATTTATTTATTAATTATTTTATTTATTTACATCAAAATATTGTTCCCCCTTTGTTCTCAACAGTTCCAGAGTCCTGTTCCCTCTTCAGCTCTTCTGAGTGAATGCCCTTTTTGTTATATTCCCAACCTGGGGCATTAAATCTGTACAGGATTAGGTGGATCCATTTCCACTGAAGCCAAGCAAGTCAGCCTTCTGCTATATATGTGCCTGGTGCTTTAGACCATCCAGTGTATGCTCTTTGATTTGTGACTCAGTCCCTGGAAACACAAAGGGGTCCAGGTTTGTTGACATTGTTTGTCTTTCTATGGGGTGACCTTTTCTGTCAGTTCCTTCAATCTGTCCCCTTACTCGTCCATAGTAGTTCCTGTCCTCTGAACAATTCTTCTCTTTGAGTATCTGCATTCTTTCACCTCATCAGCTGGTAGAGCTTCTCAGAGGACAGCCATGCTAAACTCTTGTCTGCAAGCTCAACATAGCATTAGTAATAGTGTAAAGGATTGGTGCCACCCATTATAGACCCAAAGTTGGGCAAGTCACTGGTCACACATTTCTTCAGTCTCTCCTCCATTTTTTATTTCTGCATTTCTTTTAGACATGGGAAATTTGGGATAAAAACAGGTTTGTAGGTGGATTGGAGTCTCATTCCTCTACTAGGGCTCCTGTCTGGCTACTGGAGGTGGTCTCATGTTGGTTCTGTATTCCCATTGATAGGAATTTAGACTAAGGTCATCCACATTGAGTTATGGGAGCCTGCCTATCAACACAAGTTTGTAAAGTATGTCCTTAATGATTTATAAATTCTTTTAAAGGTTTTTTATTTTATTGTATATATTTTAATATAAATTTATCTACATGATAAATACAATTATAATTTAAATTATCTATATTATTATAAAATATTATTTGAATTTAATATATCTAGACTGTAATGTCAACATAAAGCATTATGCAATGCAACTTTTATATAATATGACACAATGTACTTTTCAAGGGTAGACACTAACATACATGGATATAGGGATGAATACCAACTGATTGTATATCTGGGGCAAATCCTAAAGCAGAAATTCCAAGATATGTTCTTTTTCACTTTTTTATTGGGTATTTTATTTATTTACATTTCAAGTCTTATCTCCCTTCCAAGTTTCCCTTCCACAAATTACCATACCTTCCCACAAGCTTGCTTCTTTGAGGGTACTACCCCACCAGTCAACTGATTCCTGCCTTAGCACACTAGAATTTCCCTACCCTGGGGCATTAAGCCTCTACAGGATCAAGATGCTCCCTTCCCAGTGATGCCAGATAAAGTAATCCTCTGCTACATATACAACTGGAACTATTGGTCCCCCCATGTGTACTCTTTGGTTGGTGGTTTAGTTCCTGGAGCTTTGGGGATATGGCTGGTAGATATTGGTTTTTTTTCCTATGGGGTTGCAAACATTTTCAGTTCCTTCATTCATTGTTCTAACTTTCCAATTGGGGTCCCCATGCTCAGTCTAACATTTTACTGTGTGCATCCACATCTGTATTAGTCAGGATCTGGAAGAGTCTCTCTAGGGGACAGCTATACCAGACTCCTATCATCAACTGCTTCTTGGCATCAGCAAGTAATGTCTTTGTTTAGTGTCTTCCTGATGGGATGGATCCCTAGATGGGGTAGTATTCCAGATGGCCTTTTCTTCAGACTTTGCTCCACTCATTGTCCCTGCATTTCCTCTTGAAATGATGAATTCTACATTAATATTTTTGAGGTGGAGTGGATGTCTATATCCTTCAACCCTGGGCCATGCATCTCCTCTAGATTAGGTATTCCAGGTTCTCTCTCCTGATTCTTGTGTATTTTGGCTAATGTCCCCCATGTTGTGTTCTAGGAAACTAGTAGGGATTCTTGGCATCTGAGACTTTCAATGGCCAACCACAATTTCCCCTCCCTTACTACTACACAATTCCTTACACATTCCTAACCCTCTGTACTTCCCCCCTAATCTCCTCACTTACCTGAACCATCCCTCCTTTTCCCTCTCCTTCCTTTCTCCTTCTTAGGTCCCTCTCACCACACTTTGTATAAATCTATCCCATTTTCTGAAACATTTCTCTGTTGAGGAACATCTTGATTTTTCCAGCTTCTGGCTATTATAAATAAGGCTGCTATGAACATAGTTGAGCATGTGGTCCTTGTTATGTGGTAGAACACCTTTTGGGTATATGCCCTGGAGTGAAGAGCTGGGTCTTTGGGTAGAAATGTTTTGAATTTTCTCAGGAGCTGCCAGATTGATTTCCAGAGTGGTTTTAAACAGCTTGCAGTTCCACCAGCAATGGAATAGTGTTCTGCTTTCTCCACATCCTTGCCAGCATCTTCTGTCACATGAATTTTTGATCTTAGCTCTTCTGATTGGTGTGAAATGGAATCTCAGAGTTGGTTGATTTGCATTTCCCTGATGACTAAGGATATTGTACTTTTCTTAAGTGCTTTTCACCATTCAAACAGTTTTCATGTTGAGAATTCTCTGTTTAACACTGTACACAATTATTCACAGGGTTATTTGGTTTTCTGGTGTATAACTTCTTGAGTAATTTGTACATTTTGGATGCATCAGATATAAGGTTGGTAAAGATCTTTTCCCAATCTGTAGGTTTGCCCATTTTGATATTGGTACAGTAAGAGGGAGTTAGACCAATGAAATAGAATTGAAGACCTAGAAATTAACTCACATATTTTGTTCTCTCAATCTTTGACAACAGAGCCAAAACCATTCAGTAAAAACATGACAGCATTTTCAACAAATTGTTGGTGGTTCAATTGGTGGTTGGCATATACATGAAAGGAAATTGATCCATTTTTATCTTGTTGTACAAAGCTCAAGTCCAAGTGGATTATGGGACTCCACATAAAGCCATTTAAAATGAATGTAATAAAATCATAAGTGGGAACAAACGCTAAACACATAGGTACAGGTTAAATTTTTCTAAATATTTCCACCAATGGCTTATGCTCTAATATCAACAGTGACAAATGAGATCTCAGAAACTGAAAATCATCTGTGAGGCAAGGGATACTGTAAAGAATACAAAGGACAATCTACAGATTGGGAAAAGTTCTTCACTATCTCTACATCCGATAGCGGGATAATGCCCAAAATATATAAAGAACTGAAGAAGTTAGATTCAAATAACAATAACAACAAATTCAAAAAACAAAAAGTCCAAAAAACAAATTAAAAAAAAACAACAAAAAAGTTCCAAACCAAAACAAACCAACAGTCTCCCCCCTCCCCCCCAAAAAACTTCAATAACCCAATTAAAAATGGTGTAAAGGGCTAAACTGAATTCTTAACTAAGAAATCTTGAATGGCCGAGGAGCACTGAAGGATATGTTCAACATCCTTAGTCACCAGAGAAATGCAAATCAAAATAACCCTGAGATGCTATGTTCAACCAATCAGAATAGCTATTCTGATTATACGTAATCTCAAGTGACAGTTCATTGTAGTAAGGTGTTGAGAAATGGAAACTCCTCCATTGTTGGTGGGATAAACAAACTGCTACACCAGTCTAGAAAACATCTGTTGGATACTCCGATATTAAGTTACAGAGACCCTTCCAGAAAAGCACAAAAATTAGGATTGCAGAATCCTGATATGCAATAACTTACTCAGGTATTAAGAGCAAATGTCACAATATGGAATGTGTTCCTTTGCATTATGGCTTTGATATTTTGTGATCATAGTGATAATTTGTGCTATGGTTTTCCTTAATTTCTATCTAACTACAAATTTATGTGTCAGGAATTTCAAGTTGAAACACATTTTGTATGACTGGGAAAATAGTCCTGCAACACTTGGAGATTCAAAACAGCTTGAACACGATAAACATGTAATGGAAATCATTATCACTGCAAGATATTTCTGCTTTCTCTCCAAAATTGAAACCTACTTTACTACTAAAATACAAAAAAGTATCAATAATACATAAAATATAATAAAATATTAATTCTTCAGGGCTAGAAAATTGATGAACAAGTATTAAATAAAGTTATGATTCCACAGGTTGACTTTCCTGTATGGATGGACTCCAATACAACATGTCTCAGAACTACACATGTACTAGTTGGTCATGGACACAAGTCAGAGCCTTGGTCTTATATACGTAAGCATAGCTCCTTGTCATCATATCACAAGAGCAACCACTCAAGTGAGCCCTGCACTAAGAAGGGCGTAAAGGATCAAGAGCCTTGTTGCTAAGACAGATAGACTGAATGAAATGGTGACTTATAACAGGAGTAATAGATTCGATCCTGATGATATGACAGGTAAAAGCTGAC